>NC_056731.1:191111484-191336484 GCF_019279795.1 Protopterus annectens
ATTGGCTTACTCCTCATATCCACTTTCCCATTGCCCTGAGGTTTCACTTTCTCCTGTCTCCTATGGAGAAATTGTCCTTTGGGAATATTGTGGTTAGTATGATGGAACACACCAAGTGAGACTGTTCCCAGGTTTCTGATGTTTAAAAACAGATGCTATGAACTCTTGAAATAAATTCTCTTCAGCCATCTGTAGTCTGTTCATTGCTGGCTGCCCTCCTGGATACTTTTCACTGCAGCTTCTCAGACCTCTGACTCTCAACCTCCTGCACCCAAGAAAGTGGACAGTTTTATAAAGTTTCTGAAGCTCAACAGTTTATATATAAAGCCCTTTCTCTGATCCTGCTATTATTTTTGTAGCCACTGTAAACCATCCAAGTTGCTGTCTTCTAAGCTTTTACTTTCTGGTAAGGGTGACAATTCCATTAACAGGTATGCTAAAAAGTATATCTGAAGTAGTTAACTTCATTTGCTCAGCAACCTGTGGGTATGGGATCCGATTCAGATCCGAGCCGGCAGCTTTCCAAGCTAACAGATCCAAGCTCCTACCCCTACCCATAATGCCCTGCCATCTCCCTCTAACCCTCAGATCTCGTTTGCCGCGGCTTCCATAAGCTTCTCTGAACGAGCTCCGAGCGTAGTACTGTAAGTGTAGTATTTAAATCTTGAATTCCTGTCAAATTTTCTCTAACTTGGTGTGTGTGAACTTCCCCTTATCTTTCTAGTCTTTTTTGGGTAGTTCTTTTAACCTTTGGTTAAGTTAGATTTATTCCCCTCCCCCCTCTGAATGTGTGAAGGTGTGTGCTTGTGGGCCTACTTTTCCTTTTCTTCTTCTACAATGGCTGAAAGCCCTAAAGCCATTTTTTCTAAATGTACCGAGTGTGGCCATAAGCTGTCCCCAGCGGATGGCCACACTTGGTGTGTCCTGTGCCTGGGGGTTGATCATCTCTCTTCGGGCTGCACCATTTGTGCAGCCTTCAAACCCAGGGCTTTGAAAGATAGGAGGTCGAAGCTTATTCTGGCGGGCCTTTTGCCCCCGGACTCTGCTTCGTCCTCCTTGGGGTTGCCAGCCGCGGCTGCCCCACCTGTCGCTCCTGATCCCCTGGCCGGGACTTACCCTCCCTCGTTGGCCCAGGAGGAAAGGGACGGCAGAAAAAAGTATAGAAAGGATAGGGAGAGAGAGAAGGAAAGGCATCGCAGTCACAAGAGGCGATCCGAGTCCACCCATTCGGCACCGCCATCTAAACAGCTGGCCTCTCCTCTTAAGGTCTCTGAGCCTTCCCCCTCCCGGCTCCATTCTTCACGTTTCTCCCCAGAGCCGGAGGAGGAGACCCGGTCACCCTCGAGGTCATCCAGGTGGCCTTCCCGGCCGGCTTCGGTGGCCTCATCTAGATCCACCAGAAGTTTATCGGATGCAGATATGGACCGGATGATGCGTTGATTTCTCCAGGCCCAGATGCAGATGGGAGTGCTCTTGCCCCCCCCCCCCTTGCTGGGGGGGGGGCTCAACACCTTTTTTCGCCCCCATTGCTTCTTCTCCAACCCGCTTTTGGGGTTTGGAGCTGTCGGATCCGACTAGCTTCGGAGACGGGGTAGGGTCAGTGCTGACAGTGTTTCCTACTTCACTGACTGTACCCTCGAGTCTGGGGGCAGTGAGCTGAGCGTCAGATACGGAGGGGTCAGCGGGCCTTCGGCTCCATTAAGTTCGGAGCACACTACCCTTTCGGATCCGGTCGGGTCACCTTCGGCGCTGATCCTCACGTCTGATCCAAGGGGAATACTTTCGGATCCGAGGGAAAGCAGTTCCCCCTCGGCATTCGACGTTATGGAGAGGGTCCTTTCGAGGGATTCGAGGCCCCAGGCTCTTGCTTCGGATCCACCCGCCATTCCCACTGAGACGGGCATGCCCTCCATCATCCGGCCCCAGGGACAGCCTGCGCCTGCATCCCAGATTGTTCCCATAGAGGAACAGGACATTGTTGATGAGGCCTCTTCGGACAGCCCCCCGAGGAGGTCCCTCACAAACGGAAGTGCAAGAGGAGGCACTTGGACTCACCCGAGTCCCTCATGGAGGACACGGACTTAGAGGAAGGGGAAGGTTCCCCAAGGTCACACCCCCCAAAGATGTCTCCTTCGGAGACATTATGGAAATGTTACGCATTAGAGGGGGGTGGTCTGCCCAAAAACCTTCCTCGGATGAGTTTGTGTTTCTGGAGGCATTTGACGCAGGCCCATCTACCTCTTGGGGTCCCCTCCCGCCGACCCCCTAGTAGACCTCATAACTACCAGGGCATGGAAGGAGCCAGACACTGTCGAGCCAATACCCAAGAGACCGAACAGGATCCTCAGCCTCCCACGGACAGGATAGTTTGGAGCAAGGGTGCCCCAGTGGATGCCATGGTGGTGGCGGCTGCCACTAAAAAGGAATTAGCACAGGAGAGTTCCTCTGTGCATCCTCCAGACAATGAGTCTCGGATGATGGACTGTTTGGGAAAGTGGATGTTCTCTTCAGGGACCTTCTCTGTAAGGTCACTGAATTATATGGCACGTGATTTGGCTCCAGCGGGACCTGATTAAAGAGTATGCTGGGTCACCCCCAGAGTCCATGTCGGCCGAGGACAAGCGACCCTTCTCGGCTCGAATGGCTACTCTCAAGTCAATCACCAACACATCTATGCGGCTTCTCTCCCATGCTATGGAGGGAGCGGCTAGAGCTAGCGGAACAGGCGGCATCTTACGTAGACAGGCCTGGCTCCATCTCTGCGACTTTGCGGAACCCTTCAAGGCATCCTTCGCAAACGCCCCTTTTGACGGTTCTACGCTGTTTGGCAAAACCGTCCGCGATACGCTCCTGCAGAGCGAGACAAACAGGAAGACGTCTGCCATCGGGATCTGCTTCTCTGCTCCTCAGAGGTCCTACTCCAGGAACCAAAGAGGACAGAAGATGATGTGGTTCCGGAAAGCTCAACAATCCCGTTTCGCTCTGGATCTCTCGTCCTTCAGAGGCAGAGGAGGACAGGGTGGACTCCGGCCCAGGGGCAGAGGGGGGTCCAAAGAATTTTGGATCGAGAGAACCTTTTTCGGATCGACCCGCGCAGCAGCCCTGAGGGGTTGCCAGACTGCTCCTCTCTGGAGGCAGTCGGGGGGGGGGGGGCTTCTCGGAATACCTAGCGAAATGGGAGTCCATTACTACAGATCGCTGGATGCCCTGAATCTCATCCAGAGGCTATTCAATTCCTTTCCTATCTCACCCTCCCCGATCAACAAAACTCCCCGATGTCCGACCCGATCAGAGGGAGGCAGCAGCATCAGAAATTCGAGGGCTGCTAAGAAAAAGAGCTATCCAGCATGTCCCCCCCTCCCCCCAAACAATCCGGATCAGGCTTTTACTCCAGGTTCTTTTTGGTGCCAAAAAAGACTGGGGACTTACGGCCCATTCTCCACCTGTCAACACTGAACCTGTCAGTCGCCAAAAAAATATTCCGGATGGTCACTATTCAATCCATTCTCCCACTTTTGCAGGAGAACAACTGGATGTGCTCGATAGACCTCAAGGATGCGTACTACCACATTCTGATGGACAGACCATCCAGAAGGTTCCTCCGCTTTCGGCTGGGAGCCGGCCATTATCAGTTCAGGGTCCTACCCTTCGGTCTCACCACAGCCCCTAGGGTGTTTACCAAGGTCATGGCAGTTGTAGGGACCCACCTGAGGCTTCAGGGAATACAGGTCTTTCCGTACCTGGACAACTGGCTCCTAACCGCCCCCACCAGGCATCAACTCTGCTCAGACAGGGACTACTTCTTAAACCTAGCCTGCCACCTAGGGATCACGATAAACCACCAGAAATCCTCCCTTCAACCTACTCAAATTTTGGAATTCATAGAGGCCAGGATAGACGCTACTCAATCCAGAGTCTTTCTGACAGCGGACAGACTTCGCAGTCTAAGCCTTCACATTGTAGACCTCTTACAATTGTCAGCTCCCCCTAACGGAACTAGTCCTAAGGACCCTGGGATCCATGGCAGCGGCCATCAATCTGTCGCCCTTCGCTCGCCTGAAGATGAGGATCCTTCAGTGGACATTACAAGTTCAATGGTCCATTCTTTTTCCACCCCTTGTCTACACCTGTTCCTCTCAGCAGGATTTGCAGGGAGTTGCTTCTTTGGTGGCTCTGCTCCAGAGATCTTCGAGAAGGCCGCCTCTTTGTTATACCCCCTCCCCAAGTCATGGTGACCACGGACGCATCTCCCCTCGGGTGGGGGGGCATTGCATGGGCAGATCCATCCAAGGCACGTGGACTTTCACAGAGACCTCACTGCATATCAGTGTCCTGGAGATGAGGATGGTGCTTCTAGCATTGCAGGCTCTCCATCCCCTTCTCCCTCCAGGAACTATTGCACTTCAAACAGACATGTCAGTAGTCTGGTACATAAACAAACAGGGGGGAACCAGATCCTATCTACTTTGCAGGAAGGCAGTGAGAGTATGAGAATGGGCGATATCCACCAACCGCTTTTTCATAGCAATGCACATCCCGGGTCGGTCAAACATCTTGGCGGACAGGTTGAGTCGAACAATCCTCTCACCTTACGAGTGGTCTCTGAACCCAGCAGTAGCGAAACAAATCTTCCTCCAATGGGGTCAACCTTGCTGCGATCTCTTTGCCTCGCCGTCGAACACAAAGTGCAGCGAGTTCTTCGCTCTGATTCCCCCACCAGGGGAAGCCCCCAGAGATGCTCTAGTTCATGCTTGGCCATCTGATCTTCTGTATGCTTATCCTCCTCTTCCATTGATGACAAAATCCTTGCAGAAAGCTCGTCGGTTGGGGAGCAGAGTTATCCTCATAGCCCCATTCTGGCCTCGTCAAACCTGGTTCCCTTACCTGTGGTCTCATCTAGTACATCCTCCCTGGATTTTAGATTCCAATTCCCCGATCTGGACTACCTCAAACTCTCAGCTGGGTTGATCCAGTTCCCTTAATGGCTAGGACTCCCGGTATATCTTCTTCGGTTAAGGCCATCCTGGTGGTCGCCCATAAACCGTTTACCAGGAAAATCTACAAGAGTAAATGGAAACGTTTCTCTGTCTGGGCGGAGCACAGGAACTTAGACCCCTTCACGGCTCCTATCCCAGCAGTTCTAGACTTTATTTTGCATACCTTTGATCAAGGAGCTAGTGCTTCTACTATTGAAGTTCATTTGGCAGCTATTTCCCACTACCACGTTGGAAACAGTTCAGGGCCTCTAGTGTCCTCCAAGATCTGCAAAACATTCATGAAAGGAACTTTTTTGTTAAGACCCCCTATTAAAGATGCAGTGCCTCCATGGGATCTTACCCTAGTTCTTCAAGCTCTGACTGGGCCTCCTCTTGAACCCGTGGCTTCAGTCGACTTAAAATATGTATCCTGGAAGACGGCCTTCCTTCTGCTAGAAGGATATCAGAGCTTCATGCTCTTTGCAGTAAACTTCCCTACATCATCTTTCATAAAGACACGGTCTCCCTCAGGACTAGTCTCTCTTTTCTGCCCAAAGTGGCTTCAGAAGCCAACATCAACCAGTCCATTAATCTACCCGTCTTCTTTCCAAATTTCCAAAACAAAGGAGAATACAGACTTAATTGTCTGGATGTTCACAGACAGTTACGTTTTTACTTAAACAGAACAGCAGATCTTCGAAAATCTGATCAACTTTTTGTTTCCTTTGCAAAATCCTGTCTGGGGAAGCCCAGTCACTGAAATAACCTTAGCTAGATGGATTTCCCAGTGCCTTCTCCTAGCATACAAAAGTTCTGGTCGTCCTGAGCTCCTGAGAGTGCGAGCCCATTCTACCCGATCTATGGCCACTTCTGCTTCTTTCTGGTCAAGGGTTTCTTTGGATGACATTTGCTCAGCAGCTACTTGGGCTTCCTCTCATACCTTTATTATACACTATAAATTGGATTTAATATCCAGAGGACGTGCATTGTTTGGCTCAGCAGTGCTCCGGAATATCCTTCCATAAGGACCTCCCAGGTTGCTGGTAGCTGAGGACTCTGTCCCACAGGTTGCTGAGCAAATGAAGTTAACTACTTCAGATAAAGAAGTTATGTACTCACTATAACGTTCCATCTGAGTAGGTAACTTCATTTGTCTGCAATCGACCCGCCCTCCATCCCCCGGACCCTTAGTTCGTTATCAAAGAATCAGGATATGTCTTCATTCATTTGACATCACTGGAACGTATTGTAACCATTTCTAGGTTATAGAATTTCCTATTGCCTTTTTTTCTGGCAAACTCAATCTGAGGGTTAGAGGGAGATGGCAGGGCATTATGAGTGGGGGGGGGAGGAGCTTGGAGCTTGGATCTGTTAGCTTGGAAAAGCTGCCGGCTCTGATCCGAATCAGATCCTATACCCACAGGTTGCAGACAAATTAAGTTATCTACTCAGATGGAACGTTATGGTGAGTACATAACTTCTTTATCTCTTTGCTACATTACTTAGCCTTATGATTTAGGTACACTCTTGCTCTTCTCTCCCAATATGGAGGCATCCTGGTCCTGGCTGATTTGCCTGGCTCGGGGGGTAAGATGTCTGACATTTCTCTTTTGAGCTCTTCTTCTCAGGTGGGTCATCACTTCATTAAATGTAGCTATGATGCTGCTGATGCCACTGTATCTGTTATGAGGAGGTATTCTTAGTTGCTCCTTCAGGCTCTCCACAAAGACATCAAGGCCAGCTTATTGGATTCACCCTTAGACATCCAGAATCTCTTTGGCACTCTTTCACCTGAATTAAATACCCATCTTAAGGGTAAAGTTATGCAGGATTTGAAACAAATCTTTGTCTTTCCTGTTCCTATGTTTCAGAAAAATTATCCTCTGCAGGCATTCTTTTGTTCATAGGCAGCCTTAAACAGCCTTATAGGGGAAGAGGGCTTCTAGTGGTGTTTCTGCTAGGCAAGCATCCTCAGGGTGCAGTGAGACAAAAGCCGCCTTTCACTGAAAAATCTGCTTCTGTTTGATATTCAGCTGCTCCTACCCCTTGGCTGTATTCCCCTGCCCCTCATGTTAACTCTCTTCCTGTTTGGCAACAGATAACCACAGATGCCCGGATACTTTCTATTATCCAAAATGGTTATGCTGTGGCTTGGGAAATCCCTTCTTTCATTCTCAGGCCTTCCTCAGCCTTCTCATTGTCAGGTCTCACATTTTCCTTTGGTTCTGCAGGATCTGGTGGTACAACCTCCTCCTTATCAGCTCCCATTTTCCTTTGGTTCTGCAGGATCTGGTGGTAGAAGGAACTATCTAACCTGTTCCCCCTTTTCTCAGCAGGAACAGATTTTTTTTCCAGGATTTTTATTTCTGGCTCTCTGGAAAGGAGGTGTCATGGAGGCCCATTCTAGACATGTCTTTTCTCAACGTTTCTTTTTTCAGCATGATTGTCATTTCAGGTGCTTTCTGTCTGCTTCTTCCTCGAGCTATTATTGTATCCCCTGATTTGAAGGATGCTTAGCTCTATATTTCTGTTCACCCTGTCTTCAGGAATTTTTTACATTTCATTGTTTCTATCTCTCATCAGTTATGTGCTTTGCTTTTTGGTCTGTCTTCAGCTCTGAGGGTTTTTACCAAATGTCTGGCCCCTGTAGTAGCCTTCTGCAGACTTTAGGAAATTGCCTTATTTGGATGACCTTTTGATTCAAACCTCGTCTTAGCAACTCCTTCAAGATCTACACAGCATGGGGTTTACACTCCGTCTCAAAACATCTGACTCCCTTTCAGGATCAGGTGTTTCTGGGTTGCATGATTCAGATCATTCCAGTGTTTGCTTGTCTCCTGCATCCCAAGGTCCTTTCTGACTATTTAGTCTCTTCCTCCTCTTCCAGTCTTTATTGCAAGGGAATTTCCCAGAGCTGTGGGCTACATGGCATCCAGCATACCCATGGATGTTCTTTGTGTTTCACTGTTGCAGTCGTCACCTGTTGATTGTCCCTGCTGTGGTAGCCCTTGGCCGGTCCAAATACCACAGTCAGTATTTTTCTGCGTTGGCTGCTGTCGCCTGTAGTCTGACGTCAGGTCGTCAGTGTTGTAAAGCAAGCCAGCCGACGCCATTACATCAGTCTTTCTTGCCGTGGAGCCCATAGCAGAAGCAGTTCGCAAGTGTGCCGGTCGGTCGCTACCAGAGTTTGAATTACAGCTGAAAACGTCTAGAGCTAAGTTCCCCGTTGGGGATCCTTTTTTCTTGCACTAACTGATGTCCGAAAAAGTTAATTGTCTCGCCTGTGCAATGCATATCCCACACCGAGACTTCCATTCATACTGCATCACTTGTTTAGGCCCAAATCACGACATCCCCTGTTGCCGGTTCTGTGCCCTCTTTAATGCAAGAACCATTCACCATAGAGCTCTTACTGTAGACAGGTATTTTCGTCTTCCATCTTCACATTCTGAAATGGCATCAGTCAGCCAACACTCCATGGACTTTCTGAAAAAATGCAGAGATAATGATAGAGACAGACCACGCAGGGCTAAGCCTTTCGACAACTCTACCGCTAAGCAGGTCATCAGTTCTCCGGAATTCAGTGAGGTGCTTTTGCAGCCCCTGATGCCCGAATCAATATCTATGCAGGCCTCTACCGAGACCCTTTCGGAGTCCAGTACGCCACAGAAATCTTCTTCGTCTTACAAGCATTTGGCTGTTTGCTTTGGTTGGGTCCGGAGCTGCTAAGCAGGCACTGGCTTCCGAGGAGGCTTCCCGCACTACCACATCTAGACAACAGACATCATCTCATCTGACTACAGTTTCTCTCAGACCAATGGATACTCTTAGGCCTAGAAGCCAGGCCACTCCTAGAAAAACTGCCTCTAGCCACCATCTTGCTCCCGCTCCACCACCCCAAGATCAAATACTTAAAATGGAGGAGGATCTCATCTCCCTTATCAGGGGTAGTCAGGACACAACTTATAAAAGGAAAAGACACCCTTCCTCTAAAATTATGACAGAACAGGATTCTGAGGAATCTGATTATTCAGATTTTGAAGAGTGCCAACAACCTCAGACTGCTTATGAGGATTCAGATGCAGAGGAATCCATTCCTTCTGCATCCCCACTGGAAGACCTTTCCTTCGGGGAAGCCCTTTACACTCTCAGGGAACATTTCCAGTGCGAATCTCAGGATTTCCCCCAGTCTAAGAAGAGAGTAAGAGTTTCTGGTCCTGCCCCAGCACAGACCCCTGGCCATCCCCCCATTTTAGAAGTGGTGGATGATGTTTTCCATGAATCCAGCTTAGTCCCTGACTCCCTTCCTCCTGCTCCTAGTAAACCTGACCGGTATTAGAGTACAGGATTCTCCCAAATATCTGTAGCAAAATCCTGCTGCAGACCCAGAGGTCATTACATAGGGACCTAAAGGAGCTAATACTAATTCTGCCAAGAATCCTATTCCTTCTGTCAAGGATTCCAGAGCTCTGGACAGATGGGGTAGAAAAGTTTACACTTCTGCAACCTTAACTATCAGAGCATTCAGCTGTCAGTTCCATATGTTAAAATATCAACAACACACTTTGAAACTATTAAAACAAAAGATTTCAACCTTTCCTGACTGTGCCAGTTTGAAAGTGTTAGCAGATTTACTGCACTCTACTTGCCAAGTGCCCAAACACTCATTACAGTGTGGATAAGACGCCCCAGAAGCCTCAAGAAGGGCAGCAATGTCAGGATCTGTCATTAGGAGACATGCATGGTTGAAGGAACAACTTCTCCCTGATCATATCAAGTCTAAATTAATTGATGCACCCCTGGATAAGGACTGCTTGTTTGGAGGAAAAGCAGAAGAGGTGCTTAAAAAGTTGGAAGACAAAGCAAAATCTATGCAAACAGTAAAAGAGTTCTTTCAGGTTCAACCTCCCAGGTTTAGCAGGAACTTTCCCTCTAAGCACTGGTCCTTCCCAGCACCTAGCAGACCAGGCCAAGGTAAGCCCCGCAGGGACAACCCTCCCAGGCCCCTATCCCAGGGGCAGCAGAGAACCAAACAGTGGACCTCTTTTGCCATAAAGGCAGGGAGTTCTAAGCCGTCCTTCTTTGGCAAACACTCTCAATAACTCCCTCTGCCCTCCTTTCACTCACCAAAAGCTAGGAGGAAGGCTCTCCCTCTGCAAAGAAAATTGGCTTTCTGTAACAAAGGACCAGTGGGTCTTAAAGATCATTTTTCTGGGATACAAATTCTCTTTCAACGAACTCCCAATTCCAAGAGGGTACTCAGACTTGCCACCAGATCAATGTGCAAAGGCATTGAAACAGGTCCAAACTCATATCCCAGGGGGCTGTAGAACCTGTCCCCTCAGACCAAACAAAGGCTTTTATTCCAGACTATTTCTTGTTCCTAGAAATGAGGCCACTTGGTGCCCCATCCTGGATCTGTCCATTCTGAACACCTCCCTGGTGGTCCCCAAATTCAAAATGCCGACTTTGCAGCAGCTGCTGCCTATGCTGACAAAAATGCCTGGTTAGTTACCCTAGACCTAAAAGATGCCTACCTCCACATCCCCATAAGGGGTCTATCCCCATAAGGGGTCTTGCAGGAAATTCTTGCACTTCAGAGCAGGCTCACAATACTTTCAGATGTTCTTTGTGTTTCACTGTTGCAGTCATCACATTTGGGTTATCTGCTTGCAGTAGCCCTCAGTTGGCCTGATTAACAAAGTCTTGGGTCCTGCGTCAGTTGCTGGGTCTTTTTTCATGACGTCAGGTAGTCAGGGGTATAAAACATGCAGCCAATGCCATTGCATCAGTCTTTCTTGCCGTGCGGTGCCCGAAGCAGAAGCAGTTCGCAAGTGCCGGTTGGCCAACTCCTGAAATTTTCATTTTCAAGTTTCAGAACCGAAGTCTTCAACTAAAGCTAAGTACCCCATTGGGGAAACTTCTTCTTGCTCTAAACCGATGTCAGTAAAAGTGAATAATTGCATTTCTTGTGGAAAGCAAATACCTCATAAAGATTTTCATTCTTACTGTATTCCTTGCCTAGGCCCTGACCACAACGTACCTCGCTGACTGTTTTGTGCCTTATTTAAACAACGAACTATCCATCGTCTGTATATTTTCGCTTCTAAATATTTTGGTGCTTGGTTCAATTATCCAGATATGTCTTCGGTAAGCCATCCGACTACTGACATTCCGAAAAAACGCAAAGGTAAAGACAGACAGGCCGCCTAGGTCCAAAGCTGCCGACGGCGCTTCTCCTAAGCCAGTCGCCAGTTCGCCGGTACTCAGTGAGGCACTTTTGCAGCCCCTGATACCTGCTACTTCAGATTCGCAGGCCTCTACTGAGACGCATTCGTAGTCCAGTATGCCACAAGATGCTTCAACTGTTGAACCTGCGGATGTCTCTACCTTGGATGGGTCCGGAGCCGCTGTGCAGGCACCGGCTTCTGAGAGTGTATTCAGGCCTACTGACTTGCATATCAGACTGCATATCAAATCATCATCTTCTTCAAAGCCTAAAACTCGCACCATGCCTAGAATACTGGCGCCCAGACCGCATGGTCAGGCCTCTATGCCTAAAAAACAAATGATAGGACTGGCTGAAGACCTTATTACTTTAATCAGTGGAAGCCAACCTTCCCCCTCTAAGAGACCTATGACTGAGTTTGCTTATGATACTTCTGACCAAGATTCAGAAATTCCTGTTTCCTCTGATGACCAGGATTTACCCTTATCTACCTATGTGGAGTCTGATGCTGAGGATCCCTCTGACCCCCCCCCCCCCCCGAGAATTTCTCTTTTGGTGAAACCTTGCATACTCTTAGGGAGCATTTAAGTTGGGAAAGTCAGGATTACTCTGATTCTAAAAATAGGCTTAGGGATTTCTTACTCTGGCCCCAGCACAGGCCTTTAGCTATCCTTTCTGTACTAGACATTGTTGAGAATGCCTTTTCGGAATCTAGCTTGGCCCCTGACTCTTTACCTACTGCTCCCAGAAAACCTGATAGATATTACAGGGTTCCTGACTCTCAGAAATTCCTTTTCAAAAATCCTACTGCGGATCCTGAGACCATTTCACAGGGACCCAAGGGCATTAAAGCTACTACTGCCAAAACTTCTACCCCCTCTGATAGAGGCTCCAGGGTGCAGGATAGATGGGGTAAGAAGGTTTACACTTCTGCAACCTTGGCCATTAGGGCCTTAAACTGCCAGTTTCATATGTTAAATAATCAGCAGCGTATTATTGATTGCTTAAACAGAAAATTATGTTGATTCCTGATTGTGCTGAAAATAAGGATTTACAGGATTTTAATGCATTCTGCTGAACAGGTTGGAAAACATACTTTGCAATGTGGTTTTGATTCACTAGAGGCATCTTGCAGGGCTGCTGTCACTAAGTCTGTTCTTAGAAGGCATGCTTGGCTTAAGGAGCAATCCTTGCCAGATCATGTTAAAGCTAAATTACTGGATGCTCCCTTAAATCAGGACCGCCTGTTTGGCAACAGGGCAGAAGAAGTTCTTAAAAAGATAGAGGAAAAAGCCAAATCTATGCAAACTTTTAAAGATTTCTTACAAGTACAACCTCCAAGATTTATTAGGCATTGGCCCTCTAAGAATTGGTCCTTTCCTGCCTCTTCCAGGCCTCAGTCCAAACCCAGATCCAGCAGAACACCCAAGCTTCAGTCCCAGGGTGCCCACAGGACTAAGCAGTGTGGGGTCCCCACTTCCAAATCTGGGAGTAGTAAAACTCCTCCATATGGTAAACTATCTCAATGACTCAACTTCAAAACTTCCAAGCTCTTCTCAACTGACTGCCCCTTTGGGGGGTAAGATTGCTCTACATGCAAAAAACTGAGAACTCATTACCCAGGACAAATATAGTTTCCCAAGGAAACAGATTTCACTTCCACATGTTACCAACACCAAATGGTTGGCCAGATCTACCCCCACATCAGTAGGCAGAGGCTCAAAAGCAAGTACTGTCTCTCTTAAGCATAATGGATATTCAAACTGTACCAGAAGAGGAAAAAGGGACAAGGTTTCTACTCCAGACTTTTCCCTGGTACCCAGAAAAGACAACTCATGACATCCTATCCTGGACCTGTCTACTTTAAACACTTTTTTGGTGTTTCCAAAATTCAAGATGCTAACTCTTCACCAGTTGCTTCCTATGCTAGGCAAAGATGCCTGGTTGGCAACACTCTATTTAAAGGAAGCATACCTGCACATCCCAATCAGGGAATCTTGCAGAATATACCTACGCTTCAAAGCAGGCTACATGCACTATCAGTTCTCTGCACTGCTCTTTGGCTTATCTACTGCACCCAGGGTATTCACAAAGTGCCTAGCTCCAGTCATTGCATTTTGCAGGCAAAGAAATATTCAAATATACCCATACATGGACGATTGTCTAATTCAGGCAGAAAGCCAGCTCATACTTTTGAATGATCTGTCTTTTGTACAAAGGGTGCTAACTTGTCTGGGGTACACCATAAACAAAAATAAATCACACCTGGTACCCTGTCAACAAGTTATATTCCTGGGAGCAAGCTTGAATACAGCTTCCCAGATGGCTTTCCTCACGCCAGAGAAACAAATTCATTTGACAACCTACTTCAAATTAGTGCCCACAAAAACCTGCTGTCTGCAAGGCAAATACTCTAAGACTTGAGGTTCATGGCCTCCTGCATTCTTCTAATTCCATATGCAAGACTGCATATGAGGACACTACAATGGTATCTGAAAAGCCTATGGTGTCAACTTTCTCAGGATCTAGACGCAATGATTCCTGTCATACCTTGCCTGCGGTTAGAGTTCCTTTGGTGGGCAGAGGCCTGCCACAAAAACAAGGGACTACCATTCACTGTACCCCCTGCCACCCAAACCCTAACAGACACAGCAGACTATGCATGGGGGCTCACCTGGCAGGGAAGTGCATTCAGGGCAAATGGAACCCAAGTCAAATGCACCTGCATATCACTCAAAAAGAAATGTTAACTGTACAGAATGCTCTGACAGCCTTCAAGGACCACATTCTTTCAGGACAATTGATGGTAAAGATGGACAACACCACTGTTATGTGGTACATAAACAAGCAGGGGGGTACCCATACTTACCCCCTCTGCAGATTAGCCATGGCACTGTGGAACACATCCTTGAGCAACCAAATGCATCTACAAGCTCAATTCCTGCCAGGAAAACTAAATACACTGGCAGATGGTCTAAGCAGAAACCTCATGGACCCACACGAGTTGAAACTGGAACCAAAGACTTTCAACATGTTGATAATCAAATGGGGGAGCCCAGATATAGACCTGTTTGCCTCCCCCCAGAACTACCAATTGGACAAATTTTGCACAAGTACTCCCCACAAACAAGCTTGGAAAGTGGATGCTCTGTCCTTCAGCTGGAAAAAAAGTTTATGCCTTTCCTCCTCTGCCTCTCCTCTCCAAATTACTACTAAAGATCAAGCAGGACAAATCAAGGACGATATTGATTGCACCAGACTGGCCTTGCCAACACTGGGTACCCCCCCTTGCATAGTGTGTCACTGTTGGCTTCATGGCACCTGCCTCAGACAACTTACCCTGTTGTCTCAGCCGGAGAACCAGATTCTGCACCCTCAGCTTTAAACCCTAAACCTAGAAGCCTGGCTAATTACCTAACCTCTCCTTTACCATCCCTCAGTAAACAAGTGATGGATATCATTTTAGAGGCAAGGAGGTCTAGTACTAGAAAATCTTGGGCTGAAAAATAGAAAAGATTCTGTGCATGGAACCAATCTCAAGGGATGAGCACAGCAGCGTCCAACATACCTCAGATTCTTTAATACTTAACTGAGATGCTTCACAAGGGCCTTTTTCCTCCATCAAAATTCACGCCTCAGCCATTTCAGCTCATTATAACACAGAACCTCCCCTCTTCTCAAATCCATTGCTCAAGCAGTTCCTCAGAGGGGCCAACAATTTAAGACCACCCAGGAGAGACCCAACTCCATCCCGGGACCTTAACTTTGTATTGGAGAAACTCACTCTTCCACCTTTCGAGCCAGCTGCTAGTGCAGATTTAAAATTCCTTTCTTGGAAAACAGCCTTCCTTTTAGCAATCACTTCAGCAAGAAGGGTATCTTAATTACAGGCCATTATGGCAGTGGAGCCTTTCATCATCTTTCATACGGACATGGTGTCCCTCAGAACCAATCCCTCTTTCATGCCAAGGTGGCATCCATTGTGGCTCTTAATCAGTCATTCATTTGCCAACCTTCTTTCCTAATCCACAGAACAAAGGGGAACGGATACTGGACTCCTTGGATGTGCACAGACTACTTCGATTTTACTTGGACAGGACTAAACCTCAAAGGAAATCTGAATAACTGCTGGTGGCATTTGCCGCAGGGGCAGAGGGGGAAGACTATTTAAAAGCAAACCATTTCTAAATGGATAGGCCATTGCATTAGTTTTTGCTATAAGCACCACGGAAAACCTATCCCTCAGAGGATCAGATCCCATTCAACCAGGGCAGCATCTACCTCTGCAGCCTTTCTCAGAGGTGTCCCTACCAGGGACATCCAAGAAGCTGCTACCTGGAGTTCTGTACATACTTTCACCAAGCATTACCATTTGCCAATTTTCTCTAAATCCAGAGCTGGCTTTGCCACTGCAGTCTTGCAGGGCCTTATAGCTGGTCATAATGCTATCTAAATTCCTCCTCCCTTCCTTAGCTTTGGGAATCTACCCAAATATGATGACTGCAGCAGTGAAACACGAAGAACATAGTACAGTTGTGTACACTTACCATGACTGCAGATGTTAGAGTGTATTTGGCTATACCTATACTCTCCTCTACTATACTTAAAAGCTTTTTGGTGTATTTGCTTTTCTGTTGAAGATATAACCTTGTGTGTGTGTGCGTGTGTGTGTGTGTATAAAAACTTTGAATACCCCCTTTCAGAATATAGGGGACAGTAATAATAATACAAATATTTCTTCATTAACTAATAATAATAGTCAGAGGCCGAACTTGTAGAACGGGTAGACAATCAAAATGAGAATACCAAATTGAGGCGGAGTGAACGTTTGAAAGGTGGTAATACTAATAATAACAACTTTAGAACATTAGGAAACAACATGCAAACATAATGTGAACAACAACCAGGATTTTCAGAATGTTTCGCAGAAGAGACAATGGAACAAGAAAAAGAATCAGAACAAAAGAAGATGACAAATGAGAATCCTTAAGTTAAAGGACTTGTCATAATTAATAACAGCAAAAATGATTTCATTGTCTATAATTTTTCTTCCTTTCAGGTGTCACAAGCTTTGGTAGATATACTTTCTAAGGGTCTAACTTTTGTGCCATCTTGTAGGATGAATTTAGCAGAAAAAATTTGCGACCTTAAACTTTTTGTTAGGAAATTGAATTTTAGAAATTTATTTGGAGAACAACATGTGACTAATATTGTATTTAGGGTCGCAAGCTGCTATAATCCCCCTCTTCATAGTACATTGTCTGTGTTTGAAAGAATTTGTGAAGTAGACCTGAGAGAACTAAATAAGAAAAAAAACATCATTTATAGACAATTTAAGTGAAGAGGAAAGGCAGAGTCTTGATAGTTTGTTAAAAGCTAATATACGCATTATGAACCCTGATATGGGAGGGGGATTGATTTTTATGGATGTACCAGATTATTTACAACATATAAGGGACATTTTAACAACAGACACATATGAATTAGCATCTTGTAATGAGTACAATAAAGCTAATCAATTTATTCAAAGTTTAATCAATGAATTATTCATTGCAGCTAGAATTGATGTTCATTTATTCAATTACTTGATGATGATAGCACCAAAGGTACCCTGTATTTTTGGGGTGCCTACAATTCATAATAACCTTCAAAACCGCCCCATTCAGACTGATAGTGGATGGAAGAAACTCCTCTACATATGCATGTGCCAAATTTGTTGATTCCATCCTCAAGAAGTATGTAAAAAAGGAAGAATGGATTTTAAAAGATTCCTGGATGTTTTTAGAGAGGTTGAACACATTTTTGTTCAAAGAAGATTATAATTTCTTGACAATAGATGTCAAGGAATTATATTCTAGTATCCCACATATTCAGGGAATCGAATGGGTAACTGCAAGGATGCATCAACAACAAGCTTTGGAATCTGAGATATCCCTAATTCAGGAATTATTGGATATAATTTTATCTTATAATTTTATATTTTTTGATAAGCAATATTACATTCAGAAGAAAGGGGTGGCAATGGGATCACCAAGTGGTTCAAGCCATGCAAATTTAGTAATGTCATTTTGGGAAAATACATATCTTTTTGCCAATGGCTTGTTTCAAAATATGGTGAAATTTTATGTGAGGTTTATTGATGACATCTTTTTAATAGTTGAAGGATGCACACAAATGGTATCAAATTTGGTCGATGGGATGAACCAATCGACTGATTTTTTGAACTTCACATATACTTTTGATACAACATCTATTTCATATTTAGATGTATTTTTGATAAAAAATTATGAAGAACAACAATATGAAGCCAGTATTTATAGAAAGCCAACATATTCAAATAAGTTTTTGCATTTTTCCAGTGTGCACCCCCTATATCAAAAACGCTCAGTGCTGAAAGGACAATTTGTCCGGGCAGCGAGAATGGTGACAACTAATCAGAAATTTCAAGCTGAATGCGTTGTTTTAAAACAAATGTTTTTGAATAGGGCATATCCAGAAGATCTTATAGAAAGAATAATTACTGAAGTGGTATCCAAAAGAATGAATGGTACTTTTACTGCTATTTTAACAAATAGAGCGGAAATGAGCTCTAATGAATTTAATGAATATGAATATTTACCTCATAATCAGAATTTACATAATTTACAGAATGTCCTTAGTAATGAATTTAATCTGGCATGTACTTTTAATTTTTGCTCCAATTATACATACATAAAGGAGATTATATTTAAAAATTGGGTTTTGATTAATGGGGATGCCACTTTGGGTTTTGATACTCAGAGCAAACCAAAGATAATGTGGAGAAAAGCCGTCAGTTTTAAACAAATGTTCCAAAAACAAAGACACCCCTTTATAAGAAATGTAGGAATGACACAATGCGGCAATTGCTCAATTTGTTATGTGATGGAAATAGGCAATAGTATTGTCATTAATGGATATAAAATAAACATCACAAGAAAATTTAACTGCACAACTAAGGGAGTTGTATATATAGCCCAATGCCAAGCTTGCCCATGTTTCTACGTTGGCAAGACGGATAGAAAATTTAGAGAGAAGGGTATTGGAGCATTTGAGATGTATCAACCAACATAAAGAAGAAAATGCGTTAGCAAGACACATAATAGTGTTCCCTGATCCGAAGTTTAAGTTTAAAATTATACAACAAGTAAATCAAGATGAGAGAGGTGGACCTATATCATTAATGCTTGAGAAAATTGAACTCTTATGGCAAATTAGGCTAAATGCCTATGTGTATCCAGGTCTAAATGATAAATGCAATATAAATGCGTCTGTTAAAGTTAAAAAGTCTGATAAGATAAACAGAATATTTATGTTTAGAAATTCATGCTTTTTAGCGGGGTGGGGGTATTTATAATTTATAAATTTCATAAATTCATATATTTAAATTACATATATTTGGTATTTCATTTGATTGGTTATATTTATGCATTTATAAAGTAAAGTTTTCTTTTATGCATTTATAAAATATTTCATAAGACAATAATTTTAAAATAGTTTTTTTGCTTGTATTTATTCGGTTTTATGTGCTTGCATCTGTTTAGATTGTGTTTATTGATTTGAGAAGTTTAAATACATTTAAATGAATAGACAGTTTTTTATAGGTTAGGATTATTTTATGGGTTAAGATAACTTTAAGTAAATTAATCCTTAATTGATGTATTTTTTTGGTGCCAAATTTAGTAAGTAATACCTAAAAGGTTATAAATATAAGCGTGTTCATGAGTAGAGCGCTTTTTTTTCTGAAGAAGTTTCGCAATTTAGTTGAACAAAAAACGTTTTTTATTTTGCGTTTAAAGTTAATAAACGTTTTTTTTTCTCCTGGCATTTTTGTAATAGTTTGGTCTACTTTTGGAGCGTTTTTTGGAGTGTTTTTCAGAAGGAAATGATGGCAGTACAAAAGGCTCTGACATCCTTCAAACCCCATCTCAGGCCAGGGATTCTCCTTATCAAAACAGACAACACCGCAGTAATGTGGTATATCAACAAACCGGGAGGGGCTCAATCTTTCCCTATGTGCAGGCTAGGCATGAACCTCTGGTTGACATTCTCTTCCATGGGATTACACCTAATTGCCCAATACCTACCAGGGATCAACACCCTGGCAGACCACATAAGCAGAAACTTACTGGACCCCCACGAATGGCAGCTCCACAGAAAAATCTTTTGCAAGTCATTCAGGAGTGGGGAACTCCGGAGGTGGATCTCTTTGCTTCGTACCTCAACTACCAGCTGAAAAAATTCTGTACCAGGAAGTATCACCACCTAGCATGGAAGGTGGATGCCTTGACCTTCACCTGGAACTCCCTCTTTGTGTACGCATTCCCTCCTCTGCCTGTTATCCCAAGGTGTACTGATCTAGCTAAGGCAGGAGAGACCAAAGGCCATCCTCATTGCTCCAGATTGGCTCAGACAGCATTGGTAACCCTTACTGTGCAGCCTGACATTACAGCCTCCCAGGCAGCTTTCCCTGATCTCAGACCTCTTGTCCCAGGTGGGGGGAATGCTGCACCCAGACTTGCAGACTCTCAAACTATCAGCATGGCTAATATTTTAAAAGCAAACAAGGGGCCCCTGTTAAGCAAACGAGTCCTAGACATTATCACAGAGGCCAGAAGGCCCAGCATCAGAAAATCTTACGCGGGGAAATGGAAAAGATTCTGCTCCTGGAGCCCATCCAGAGGGGGCAGTACCTCACAACCTTCCATCCTTCTTATCCTGGACTACCTAGCCAAGTTACTCAGTAGTGGCCTCTCCTTCACTTCTATCAAAATCCATGACTCAGCCATTTCAGCTTATTTTGATATAGACCAGCCCCTCTTCCCACATCCTTTGATTAAACAATTCCTCAGAGGGGCTTCTAATATCAGACCTCCCAGAAGGCCACCCATGCCAGCCTGGGACCTGAATTATGTTCTAGAAAAACTAACCTTACCACCATTCGAACCTGCTGCTTCAGCAGAATTGAGATACCTCTCCTGGAAGACTGCTTTCCTATTAGCTATCACCTCAGCCAGAAAGGTTTCAGAACGTCAGGCACTCGTGGCCGTTGAGCCCTTCATCATTTTTCATGCAGACAGGGACTTCTTGAGGACTAGCCCCTTTTTTATGCCCAAGGTGGTATCTGATGTGACCCTCAACCAGGCCATACATCTACCCGCCTTCTTTCCTAACCCTCAAAACAAGGGGGGAGGAATTCTGCACTCACTAGGCATGCACAGACAGCTCAGATGCTACCTGGACCATACTAAAACCTTCAGAAAAACAGACCAGCCTCTTGCCAGCTTTGCTCCAGGGGCAGAGGGGAAGCCCTTTTCCAAGCAAACCATTTCCAAATAGAGATCACACTGTATCCATTTCTTCTACAGACTACATGGGAAACCTCCCCCTAAGTCTGTTCGTACCCATTCCACTAGGGCAGCCTCCACTTCATTCTTGAGAGGAGTTCCCACCAGGGACATCTTGGAAGCTGCCACCTGGACCTCTATCCATACATTTACAAAGCATTGCCACCTACCTCTTTTCTCTAAGGCTAGGGCAGGGTTTGCCTCTACATTTCTGCAGGGCATGCTGACCCATGCTCAGATCTCTTAACTAATTCTCTCCTCAGCTTTGGAAATCTTCCCACAGGTGATGACTGCAACAGTGAAACACAAAGAACATAGTGCAGTTGTGTACACGTACCATAAATGTAGATGTTCGAGTGTATTCACTGTTGCAGTTCTGGTTTCCCTTCTTCCTTCCCCTTATATCCTCTTTCCTTAGGGGGACATGAGCTTCTCCTGGTGGCTTTCAGCCACCAGGACCACTTTGCCATATTTCCTTGTGCTTCTGACTGGTTAAGGCAAGAAAATCTGATGTAATGGCATCAGTTGCTTTGCTTTATAGCACTGACAACCTGTCGTCAGAGTACAGGCGACAGCAGACGATGCAGAAAAACATTGACTCTGGTATTTGGGCCGGCCGACGGCTACCACAGTAGGGATAACCCAGAGGTGATGACTGCAACAGTGAATACACTTGAACATCTACATTTATGGTAAGTGTACACAACTGTACGTTCCCTTTGCCAAACTCCACATGAGGGAATGTCAGTGGTATCTCAAGACTGTTTGGTTGATGCACTGCCACCCTCTGGAGTGTCTGGCTCCTCTGTTGCCTTATCTCAAACTCTAGCTCCACTGCTGGATTCACCAGATTTCCATGTCTTTGGTTCCATCAACAGTTGGCAGACCATATCAACACTGAGGCGATGAGGGCTCTACTTCTAGCTCTCTCCACACTTTTCCTTCCGTTTGGGTTCCAGGTCCTCTAAAGGTTTTAGCAGACAGTCATGTGGTACAGCAGCAAGGAAGGGGGTGTAAAAGTATTACTTTCTTTGCAGACTGTCTTTTCAGGCTTAGGATTTTGAATTCTGCCATCACATGGTTCTTTAGGCAGTCTGCATTCCTTCTGAGCACAGTTTGGTGGCAAACTGAGCAGGTCCAGGACAAATCCTCATAGGGAGATGTTTCTGGACATTGTACATCAGTGGGGTACTTTTCTGGTAGAAGTTTTTGCCTCTTCTGAACAGACAACTTCCCTAGTTCTATTTCAGAGTACTAAGTCCTCTGGCTTGGGTAGTGAACGCCATACCTTTTGCTTGAAAGGGTATGTTTCTGGATGTATATCCCAGTCTTTCCTCTTCTACCAAAGGTCCTGCACAAGATCAAGTGGGGGACGCCCACAGTCTTGTTGGTGACTCCCCTTTGGCTCAGACTGCACTGGTTTCCACCTTGTTTCTTCTGACAAGGGCAATCATGGCAAGTTACCTTGCAGGATGTATGGTCCCTCAAAAGAGAGAGGATCTGTTATTCATTCTCCCTTGTCCACTCTTTAATTTATATTTTGGTTGATAGAGTTGTGATTCTTTTAGGCACTAGTTTTCTGAGGAAGTGCTTTGTGTTTTGCAGGAGGTCAGGCAACCCACTACTAGGAAACCGTGTGTGACTGAATGGAAGAGATTTTCTGTGTGGTGTTTCAAGCTTGACCCGGCACTTTTTTCTGTGGAAGCTCTTGTTTGTGTGAGTTGCTCAGTTCTGGTTTGGCCACATTCATCTCTTAAAGTTAATTTGTCAGCCCTTTCCGCTGGTCTGCCTGTGAATCTACTGTTGGCTTCTAGTTTTGAAGTCACAGTCTTTAAAAGGTGCCATCTTCGCCCTCCAAGAAGCCTATTCCTCCTTCGTTGGACCTTAATTTTGTTCTTGAGAGACTGACCCAGTTACCGTTTGAGCCTGCAGTTTCCTCTTCCCTTCATCATTGTACTTGGAAGACAGTATTGTTTGTGGCTCTTAATTCCACCAAGAGGTTCTCTGAACGTCAAGCACTCATAGTAATTCCATCATTTTTGTTTTTTTTTCATTGGGACAAGGTGTTGCTTCATACCAGTCTCCCTTTTATGCCCCAGGTGGTTAATGATTTGTACTTGAATCAGTCCATTCATCTTCCTTTTTTTCTTTTCTCCACAGAATCCTAGTGGAGGGGTTTCTTCACATCTTGGATTTACATAGACAACTTTGATATTATTTGGACAAAACAAATAATATCAGGAAATCTAAGCAGCTATTAGTTTCTTTTCATTCCAGGAAATTGGATTTGGCAGTATCTAAACACACCATCTCTTCTTGGATTTCTAAGGGTATTTCTTTCTGTTTTTTTCATGGCAAGTGGCTTTCCTCTTCTGTTTGTCTTTATTGTACCAGGACAGTGGCCTGTTCTGGTGCTTTTTCAAGGGTCTGGATACTAGATCCATTCTGGAACCTTATACTGTATTCTGTTTGCACTTCCACCAAACATTAGAAGTTGGATGCCATTTCAAAGGCCAAGGTGGGTTTTGCCAGGGCCTTCTTTCATGTTTTTTGGAGGGCTCGTCTATGGCTTCCTACTCCCATACTTTTTCAGTAGCTTGTACTCTTCCAGGGTTAAAGAATACTGCAACAGTGGACGTAGTACAGTTGTGTAAGATCTTTCCACAGCAATAGATGTCATACTAACCACTGTTGCAGTATTCTGTTCCTCCTTCCTACACCCTGCTACTTTCGTTGTTTTCCTTCTGGCAGAGGGGTCTTTCTCTCCTCCTCCTTCCTCTTATTCTTCCCTTTCCTGGACTTGCATGTTATTACTTTCATCTGGGCTTGCTCTAGTTCTTCTTGGGCACTTCTCGTCTGAGTATTGGGTATCTGTATGTACCTTATACCTTGCATGTAGGACATATGTCTGACCCTCGGCACCCAGAAGATGTAAAGGCTTTGGTATGCTGGGCAGATGTTCTGCTGTCCTCAGGAGGATATTGAAGGAACCAATGTTACCTGGGCCAGAAGGGGGTCAACCACATTTCTGGATTATCCTTTTGAATCTTCAGAATTACCTTGGATATCAATAGAAACAGTGGGAACACAAGGAAATGATAATGCATCTGCTTGCTTATAAGGAGTTCCGTGGCACAGTTTCTTCAGTTATCTGATAAGGGGGTGGACAGATCTATTTGAGGTATTCTCCAAAACTGGATCAGTTTCTTAAAGATCCCCTTCACTCAGATTCCATTCATAAGGGTCTAGCCTGGTTTTGCTCAGCTTATTTTCCAATATATTTTCTTCTGATGGAATGGAAGATGCTTGGAGTTAAAGAATGCTGAAGAGCTAACTCCCAAGCCATAATAGCCACTCTACATGGGAAGTATGACTTCTGCCTCACTGCTTAAGTACCACATGACTGTGGCATGGTCTGTAATCACTTGAAGCGGTCCTGGGACCATAGATGATAGAGGTACTTCAAGGCATGAATCACAGCCAACATCACTTTTATGCTGATATGCTTTGGTTTGCCTTGCATCTTTACTAACATAGAAATTGCTCCCAACGCAATATATGATGCATCTGGGGTAAGACATTAGTTTCAGGTCTGAGGACAGAAAGAGATAATTTCTTGTCTCCACCAATGCAGAGTCCATTTTATAAAGCCCAAAAGTGGAGTTAGATATTCCAGAGAATGTCAATGCTGGATCCATTTTTTTTTTTAAGAAACCACTGCATCTTTCTCATGTGTACCTTGGCTAGGGGAATCATAAGAATCACAGAAGCCACGAAACCAAGTTCCTGAGAAATTCTCTTGCTGAAACCAGAAACTGACTGTAGAAGTTCAGAAAAGATTTCAGAAAAAAATCTGCATTTTCTTCTGTCAAAAAGATCTTTGAAAGAGGAGATTCTATAAAGCACTCAAGAAACAGTCCTGTAAAATGTAGTCAAGGAGGATTTTGCATCATTTATCTGGAAGCCCAGATTGATCGAGAGACCTAAGCCAAGGTAATGATTCCTGACATGTGGACTCTGCAAAGATAAGCAAGTCATCTAATTAAGTAAAATGTAAATGCCATTTAATATGCAATAAGCTATGACAGTAGGTAGGTATTTTGTGAATATCCTTGATGCTCTAGATAATCCAAAAGATAATGCAAAGAACTGTTAGTGTGACCCAGAAGGCAGAGAACCTTAAAAATTTCCTGATGCCTAAGGCTATGGGAATACAGTAATAAGCATTTTTTAAATCTAGAGTTACCAAGTAACTCACAGGTGGAATGAAGGTTAAGAAATTCTGTAAGGTCAGCATTTTGAATTTTCATACTTTTACACACAGGTTTAGAAATGAGTATTGGTTTCTAGGCTGCCTCTTTCTTTGATACCAGAAACATTCTGAAATAGAACCCCTTATTCCTCTGAGTTACAGGCACTGGTTCTTGGACTCCTTGGCTGTGAAAAAACTGAAGAACTTGAGAAAAATATTCGGTTTGGAGGGTCAGGAGGAATTCCCCTGAAAAAAAGGCTTTTGTTATCCAGTGCCATCTGTAACCCACCATCACTTTTAGCACCTAAGAATCTGAAACAGTCTTACCAAAGGGGTTATTGAGGACCAGTTTGTGGGACAGATTTGTAGGAATATTATCCTGAGGACAGGAAAATGGTAAAGAATGCTGGCTTAGTCATTCTGTACTGTTGGTCTGTCCCTTTTACAAAAGACCTCTGTTTCTTATTACTCCCCTCTGGCAATCACCATTTAGTACTTTATTTGGCTAAAAAAGACTGGTCTTGTTTATTTGGCTTTTTTTTTTTTTGTAAAAGAGGTCGGCCTGTTAGTCATATTTATTACATGAAAGACCTTAGAAGCTCACTAAATCACTTTCCCATTTCCCCCTTTCAGCATACTGTATGAGAAAATTTAGTGAAAGAGCTGAACAATACTTGTCTATCTGCAGCAGAATTCTAAGATTTCAGACTTCGCATCATCAGCAAACTTTTGGTAACATACCCAAGGATATCTTCTCAGTGATGTGGCAGTGGCTGTAGACACAGTCTCTGCACAATCATTTATACTGCCGTGGAAGTATGTTTAGATACTGCTCTTTCCAACAACATCCTACAGCCATACACCCCTAACAGGCCACCTAGATCTTCCCACCTAAACCTAATCACAGTCTGCAAACCAATCCGCCCTGCTGGACGGCACCTCAGGTCCTTCTCCGTAGCCAAAAAATGGAACTCTCTCCCTCCTCTACGAACTATTGAAAACATTGACAGCTTCAAATCACATCTTCATTCCTACTTTTTCTCTAACTGGAAATGCAATTGCACCTTCCCTACCTAGCCTTCTTCTCTCCCCATTCTAAATCGTATTTTCCCTATTTCTCCTTTGCCTTCTACTTAACTCCTCTAGAAATGACTCCCTCTTCAGCGTAATCCCGTGTACATTTTGTATATATTGTATATAGATTGCTCTCCCTGTTCTCCTCTCCATATCATTTGTATTTGTTCCACCATAATTACCCAAGCAAGACACATTTTCTATACAACCATTGGAATTTTTTTCTTTCAACATACGACTCGTGCAAAGTTACCAATATGCCAGTTCATGTCTCTGATTTTATAATGTATCTGCACCCTCAATATTAACTGTAACTTGCTTATGTTATGCATCTGCATCTTGAATGGTAACTTTAATCTGAAAATTTTGTTTAATGTGGAGCTTTACCAATGTACCAGTTCATGTCTGATTTTATAATGTATCTCTATATTAACTGTAATTTGCTTATCTTATGTATCTGCATCCTGAATTGTAACTTTAATCTGAAAATTTAATGTTTACTATGTAAAGTTGGAGCTTTTCTCCCCGGGCCTCCACTGAAAATGGGCTCCTGAGCCCAGTGGACTCTCCCGGTCATCAAACTGAAATAAATAAATACTTGCGACAGGGGCAGTTTGGTTCAAAAAGAGCTTTCTTCTCTAAGAAGAGTGGAATCCAATACCCTCTGACTGTCCATATGACAAAGCATACATTTCCATAAATATATGCCTGGTAATTCATAATTCTGAAGGCTGAAGTGAAAGAAAACATTTGCTTACTTATTTGGTCCAATGTTTAGCCTTGTCACCAGGAGGAGGGCTTGTGTTAAGGACCAATCTGCTGCCAGCATGAAGTGCAGTTAAAATTGCTGCTGGATCAGATCAAAGGTGAGAGAAGAAATTTCCTAGCCTGAGGTTCTTTATACACTTCATCTTCTTTTTTAGGGATTGACAGCTGGGTATCGGGGTGACTACAGGCAGCATTTCAACACGTCTACCATGGCAGGCACTGTAGGAGGGATGAGAGAGGAATGAGGTATATTCATGTGTAACATACAGCATCTTCCTCGGTTCAGGGAGAAAGTAGTTGTGCAAGATGTCATACTTCTCACTCTTGATTCTTCCTTCTTATGAAATTGGCCAAGGGCATTTATCACAGGATTCCTCAGACTGGATCTACTGTCATAAAACTGGGGAGTTTGCTACACCCCAGTCTCAATAATCTTCAACATCCAGGGGCCCAATCAAGAATTTTGTACTATTGCTGTTCATATATTGTGGGTTACTTTCTTCTGAACTCATTCCTTTATGAAAATTCACTTTGGGGCATTTCAGCATATTGGCCTATGAATCCTCCTTTTTTGTTTGCAATAAAACCGTTTCTGAAACATTTTATACTTGAGACCTACTCATAAACACGTTGCTTTTCTTTGGGATCTCAGCTTTATGTTGTGATGTTTATTTTCACCTTTTGAACTTACTCTTCAAGCTGATTTAAGGTTTCTGAGCTGAAAAAATGTTCCCATCCATTACTCTATCTGCAAGAAGTGTTAAGCGTATATACAACCAAATAACCAAATATATATCCAAATATACGCTAAAAAGGACTGTAGCTTACTGCAAATGCTTTTTTTCAAAAATTACTTTTAATAGAAAACAAATAAAAATGAACCCCTGAGGGTTAAAAGTATTTTACACACAGATTAAGCGGTTTCATCTACTAACTGCAGACTTCATCAGAACAGTGAAATGTGTCTCTCTCCCCCCGTATAATACATTTTTGAAAAAAATCAAGATCCAGTGGGAATGCTGAATCAATTAACCTTCTCATGAACAAACATAACCTTATGAATATTCATTCTGCTCATTCAACCTACACAGTTTTGTATTACACCCTGTTACTATACAGTTTCTAAGTATACCTATAAAACATTCACATATGCTTATATGTATCACATTTAAGTGTAAAGACACATTATATAACGTATGAAAATGTTAATTTGTTCTGTGGTAAAACATATGTGCTTCTTTAGAATCCAATATTGCACTTTTGTTGTGTAGTATAAAAACACATAAATACAATTTGAAGAAAAAAAGACATGAAACATAAAAAATGTGTTATGTTTATTCATGAGAAGGTTAATTGACTGAGCATTCCCACTGGATCTTGATTTTTTCAAAAATGTATTGTATAGGGGGAAACGCGCATTTCACTGTTCTGATGAAATCTGCAGTTAGCAGATGAAAGCGCTTAACCTGTGTGTAAAATAGTTTTAACCCTCAGGGGGTTCGTTTTTTTGTTTGTTTTCTATTAAAAGTGATTTTTGAAAGTAAGCATTTGCAGTGAGCTACGGTCCTTTTTAGCATATGTTTGGATATATATTTGGTTATCTGCAAGAAGAGTATTAGAGTTGCAAGCTGTCATGGTGGTTGAACATAATCCTGAAATATACGGTCATGTTAAAAACAAAGCCCTCATTTTAAGCCCAGAGTGTTTTCAAAGTTTACTTTGAATCAGACCCCATTCTCCTAGTTTTCAACCCAGAACCCAAAATTCAGGGAGAAATAATTCTGCACACTCTAGATGTACATAGTTCACTGGGACAGTACACGAGCTGCCTAAGTCCATGTAGAAAAGCTAAT
The DNA here is from genome assembly GCF_019279795.1 of Protopterus annectens. Lineage (NCBI taxonomy): Eukaryota > Metazoa > Chordata > Ceratodontiformes > Protopteridae > Protopterus > Protopterus annectens. Next base: position 191,140,002 of record NC_056731.1, read on the forward strand.
CTGGTATTTATTACATACCAAATTACAAAAAAGGGACATTCTGTGTGCGTAAGAAAGTACAGGTGGTTGATGTTCTTCATGTTTCACTGTTGCAGACATCACAGTTGCGTTATCTTCCTGCAGATGTTCTTCGTGTTTCACTGTTGCAGTCATTACATTTGGGTAATCTGTGGGCAGGTTGCCTTCAGTCGGCCTGAATAACAAAGTCTTGGGTCCTGCGTCAGTTGCTGTCTCCTCTTCCATGACGTCAGGTGTATAAAACATGCAGCCGACGACATTTTAATCAGTCTTTCTTGCCACGCTGTGCCCAAAGCAGAAGCAGTTCGCAAGTGCCGGTCGGTCGACACCTGAAATTTTCGTTTTTGGGTTTCGGAACCAAAGTCTTCAAACTAAAGCTAAGTACCTCATTGGGGAAACTTTTTCTTGCTCCGTACTGATGTCAGTAAAAGTTAATAATTGCATTACTTGTGGGAAGCAAATACCTCATAAGGATTTTCATTTGTACTGTATTCCTTGCCTAGGCACTGATCACAACGTGCCTTGCTGTCGGTTTTGTGCTAAATTTAACCAATGCACTATTAAGCGTCGGTATATTTTTGCTTCTAAATATTTTGGTTCGAGATTTAACTACCTTGAAATGTCGTCGGTTAGCAATCCGACTACCGGAGTTCACAAAAAACGCAAGGAAAAAGAGACAGACTGTCTAGGTCCAAAACCGACGAAGCTTCTCCTAAGCCAGTTGCCGGTTCGCCAGTACCCAGTGAGGTGCTTTCGCAGCCCCTGATACCTGCTACTTTTGAGTCGCAGGCCTCTACCGAGACCCATTAGGAGTCCGGTATGCCGCGAGATTCTACAAGTATTGAACCTGCGGATGTCTCCCTTGGATGGGTCTGGAGCCGCTGAACAGGCATCTGCTTTTGAGGGCGTTTTCAGGCCTCAACATTTGTATATTAAACCGACGCCATCATCTAAAACAAGGCCAAAACCAACTTCTATGTGTAAGAAACCGATGCATGAGCCACGTACCCAGGCCCCTATGCCTAAAAAACAAATGGTCAAAATGGCTGAGGATTTAATTACCTTGATCAGGGGTTCCCAGCCCCACCCCACCCCCACCCCCACTAAGAGGCCTAGGCAAGGCACTAATTATGCATCTTCACATCAGGTTTCCATTTCTTCTGATTCCTCTTTTGATCAGGAATTTTCTATTCCTCCTTATGAGGACTCTGATGCAGAGGAATCCATCCCTTCTGCTTCTCCTCCTGAGGATTACTCTTTTGGAGAGACTTTGCATACTTTAAGGGAACATTTTCACTGGGAGAGTCAGGACTTCTCAGAATCAAAAAAGAGGCTTAGGGATTTTCTTCTTCTTCCTCTGCATAGGCCTTTGGCAATACCTCCTGTATTAGACATTGTTGATGTGTTCTCGGAATCAAGCATGGCTCCTGATTCCCTGCCTCCAGCTCCTAGTAAGCCAGACAGATATCACAGGGTTCCTGACTCCCACAAGTTTCTTTTCAAAAATCCTGCTGCTGGTCCTGAGACTATTTCTCAGGGTCCCAAGGGTGTTAAGGCTTCTACAGCCAAAAATCCTATCCCTTCTGATAGAGATTCCAGGGCGCAGGATAGATGGGGAAAGAAGGTATATATGTCTGCTACCTTGGCAATCAGGGCTTTAAACTGCCAGTTTCATATGCTTAAATATCAACAGCATGTTATGGGTTTACTGAAACAGAAAATTATGTTGATTTTTGATGTGTGGAAAATAGAGTTACAAGATTTATTACATTCAGCAGAACAGGTTGGAAAGCATACTTTGCAATGTGGTTTTGATTCCTTGGAGGCCTCTTGCAGGGCCGCCGTAACTGGATCTGTGATAAGAAGGCATGCCTGGCTCAAGGAGCAAAATCTGCCTGATCGTGTTAAAGTTAAATTGTTGGGTGGTCCTTTACAGCTTGACAGTCTGTTTGGTAATAAGGCAGAAGAGGTTTTAAAGAAAATCGAAGACTAAGCTAAATCAATGCAAACTGTAAAAGATTTCTTCCAAGTGCAGCCACCCAGGTTCGGTAGGCACTGGCCTACTAAGAATTGGTCCTTTCCTGTGTCCAACAGAGCCACTCAGGGAAAACCCAGGCACTCCAAAGGCTCCAGATATCAATCACAGGGATCTTACAGGTCAAAGCAATGGGGTGCCTCCACCTACAAATCTGGAGGTAACAAAGCACAACCGTACAGTAAGCAGTCTCAATGACTTTCCTCTGCCATCTCCAAGCACTTATCTTTTGGCAGCCCCCTTAGGGGGAAAACTAGCACTTCATGCTCAAAATTGGCATTTAATTACCCAGGACAAGTGGGTATTAAACATATAGTATCCCAGGGGTACAGATTTCATTTCCAAACGTTGGCAGTTCCAAACGGATGGCCAGATCTGCCACCAAACCAGGTGGCAGAGGCCCAGAAACTAGTCATGTCCCTTATGGATATGGGGGCTATTCAACCAGTACCAGAAAAGGAAAAATGACAAGGATTTTATTCAAGGCTTTTCCTCATACCCAGAAAGGACAAATCATGGCGTCCAGTTCTAGACTTATCAATTCTAAACACGTTCCTGGACATACCAAAATTCAAAATACGACTTTGCAACAGCTACTATGCTAGGCAAGAATGCCTGGTTGGTAACTCTAGACTTAAAAGAGGCATACCTGCATATCTCAGTAAGGGAATCTTGCAGAAGATACCTCCACTTCAAAGCAGGCTTTTTGCATTACCAATTCTCTGCACTGCCCTTTGGCTTATCTACTGCGCCCAGGGTCTTTACAAAGTGCCTGGCACAAGTAATTGCATTTTGCAGACAAAGAAACATTCAAATTTATCCTTATCTGGACGATTGTCTCATTCAAGCAGAGGACAAGAACACTCTTCTTCAACATCTGGCGTTTGTAAACCGGCTTCTAGCATGCCTAGGGTACACCATAAATGAAAAGAAATCACAACTGGTACCCCGTCAAATAATTACATTCCTGGGTGCAAGCTTGAATACAAACTGCCCAGATGGCTTGCCTCACACCAGACATACAAATTCAGTTGACAACATACTTCAAACAAATGGCAACAAAAACCCAGGTAATCTGCAAGACAAATTCTGCAGGCTTTGGGGTTCATGGCATCCTGCATTCTACTAATTCCATATGTGAGACTGCATATGAGGAAACTTCAATGGTATCTGAAAAGCTTATGGAGTCAACATTGTCACAGCCTCCTCTCATTCCCTGCCTGCAATCCCTGCCTGCAACGGGAGTTTCTTTGGTGGGCAGAGACATGTCACCAAAACAAGGGGCTGTCATTTATTCTACACCCTGCCACCCAAACCCTAACTACAGACGCATCAGACTATGCTTGGGGGGGCCCATCTGGCAGGGAGATGCATTCAGGGCAAAAGGAGCCAAAACCAAATGCATCTACATATCAACCAGAAAGAAATGCTAGCTGTTCAGAATGCTCTGACAGCCTTCAAGGACTTCCTTCATCCAGGACAACTACTGATAAAGACGGACAACACCGCAGTTATGTGGTGCATAAACCAACAAGGGAGTACCCACTCCTACCCTCTTTGCAGACTAGCCATGGCCTTGTGGAACACAGCCTTGACTTACCAAATACATCTTCAAGCTCGGTTCCTGCCAGGAAAGCAAAATACTCTGGCAGATGACCTAAGTCGAAATGTTATGGACCCGCATGAATGGAAACTGGATCCACAAATCTTCAGCATGTTAACACAAAAATGGGGAAGCCCAGACATAGATCTATTTGTCTCTCCCCAAAACTATCAGTTGGACAAATTCTGCACAAGAACTCATCACAAGAAAGCATGGAAAGTGGATACTGTATCCTTTAGCTGGAAAAACCTATCAGTCTATGCCTTTCCCCCTCTGCCTCTGCTCTCCAAGGTCTTACTAAAAGTCAGACAGGAAAAAACAAAAATGATTCTAATTGCTCCGGACTGTCCTCGCCAGCACTGGTACCCTCTTCTAAGGAATATGTCATACCTTCCTCCGTGGTACTTGCCTCAAACACCTCTCCTATTGTCTCAGCAGAACTATCAAATTCTGCACTCTCATCTCCAAATTCTGAATCTTGCAGCATGGATAATATACTAATTTCACTGGTTACATCTCTCTGTAAACCTGTGATGGATGTCATTTTGGAGGCCAGAAGGCCTAATACTAGAAAATCTTATGCTGATAAATGGAAGAGATTCTGTGTTTGGAACCAAGCACAAGGAATAGCACAGCAAAGCCCAGTATTCCTCAGATTTTACAATACTTAACTAAGATGCTCCACAAGGGCCTATCTTTTTCTTTTATAAAAATCCATGCCTCTGCCATCTCAGCTCATTACAACACAGAGCCTCCCCTCTTTTCTCATCCCCTGCTAAAACAGTACCTCAGAGGGGCCAAAAATTTAAGGCCTACCAGGAGAGCGCCCACTCCTGCATGGGACCTCAATTTTGTGCTGGAAAAACTCACCCTACCTCCTTTTGAACCAGCAGCTACTGCAGATATAAAATTCCTTTCTTGGAAGACTGCTTTTCTTTTGGCAGTCACTTCAGCTAGAAGGGTTTCAGAACTGCAGGCTGTCATGGCAGTGGAGCCTTTCATTATTTTCTACCCGGACAGGGTGGCCCTCAGGACCAATCCTTCTTTTATGCCTAAGGTGGTATCCAGTGTGGCTGTTAATCAGACCATTCACCTGCCAACTTTCTTCCCAAATCCGCAGAACAAGGGGGAGCGGATTCTGCATTCATTGGATGTACACAGACAACTAAGATTCTACTTAAACAGGACAAAATCTCTAAGAAAGTCTGAACAACTACTGGTGGCATTTGCTACAGGATCAGACAGGAAGGCTATATCAAAGCAGACTATTTCTAAATGGATAAGTCATTGCATTCGTTTCTGCTACTTGCACCTTGGTAAACTTGTGCCCAAGGGGATCAGATCCCATTCCACCAGGGCTGCCTCTACTTCAGCAGCTTTTCTCAGACGGGTCCCTACCAGAGACATTCTAGAAGCTGCTTCTTGGAGCTCAGTCCATACGTTCACAAAGAATTACCATTTACCTCTCTTTTCTAAATACAGGGCAGGCTTTGCCACTGCAGTCCTGCAGGGCCTTATAGCTGCCCCTAATGCTATTTAGTTCCATCCTCCCATCCATAGCTTTGGGATTCTATCCAAATGTAAAGACTGCAACAGTGAAACACAAAGAACATAGTAGAGTTGTGTACACTTACCATAAATGTAGGTGTTCGAGTGTATTCACTGCTGCAGTCTGGATTACCCCCCCCCCCCCAGCCCCCTTTCTATACCTTTTCTTTCCTTCACTATACCCAAAAGCCTTTGTGGTGTATTTGCTTTTAGTTGAAGGTAAATTTATGTTTTCTACAGTGCATTTATATATTAATAGTTTTATATATATATATATATATATATATATATATATATATTTTTTTTTTTTTTTTTGCTCCCCAATTGGGAGGCACCTGACATCTGGGGCAAGAAAAACTGATTAAAACGGCGTCGGTTGCATGTTTTATACCCCTGATGACCTGATGTCATGGAAGAGGAGACAGCAACCAACGCAGGACCCAAGACTTTGTTATTCAGGCCGACTGAGGGCAGCCTGCCAGCAGATTACCCAAATGTAATGACTGCAACAGTGAATACACTTGAACATCTGCATTTATGGTAAGTGTACACAGCTGTACTGTAGCCCTCAGTCGGCCCGAATACCAGAGTTTTGGGATTTCTGCGTTGGATGCTGTCACCTCTTCCATGACGTCAGGTCGTCAGGGGTATAAAACATGCAGCCAATGCCATTACACCAGTCTTTCTTGCCGAGAAGGAGCCCAAAGCAGAAGCAGTTCGTAAGTGCTGGTCGGCCGCTACCTGAAATTTTCGTTTTTCTGAGTTTCAGACATGAAGTCTACTAAAGCCAGGTACCCCGTTGGGGATTCTTTTTTCTTGCTCTAACCGATATCAGAAAAAATTAGTAATTGTCTTGCCTGTGAAAAGCAAATACCTCACAGAGATTTTCATTCTTACTGCATCACCTGTTTAGGCCCAGACCACGATGTCCCTAGCTGTCGGTTTTGTGCCTTGTTTAATGCCCGAACCATTCGTCGTCGGGATTTTTTGTAGCTAAATTCTTTTGCTGTCGTTCTCCGTATTCCGAAATGGCTTCGGTAAGCCATCTGACTACTGATCTTCCGAAAAAGCACAGAGACAGACCGCATAAGTCAAAAATTGCCAACGACGATTCCGTTAAGATAGTCTCTAGTCCATCGGTACTCAGTGAAGCTCCCTTGCATCCCCTGATGCTCGCTTCTACAGATTTGCAGGCCTCTGCTGAGACCCATTCGGAATGCCGCAAGATGCTTCTTCGACTATGGAACCTGCGGATGTCTCTACCTTGGATGGGTCCGGAGCCGGTGTGCAGGCATCGGCTTTTGAGGGTGTATTTGGACCTACTGATTTTCATATTAAACCGAAAACTTCATTTCCTACTAAAACTACCAAGTTTCTCAGGCCCAGAGTTCACACTACGCCTAGAAAACCAACATCCTAGGTGCATGCTCAACCTCCCATGCCACAGAAACAAATGCTTAGAATGGCTGAAGACCTTTTTACTCTAATTAGGAGAAGCCAGCCTTCCCCTGCCAAAAGACAAAGAACTGAATTTCCTTTTGATTCTACAGACAAGGAGTCTGATGACTTCTGACCCTTCTAGGACATACCCTTTTCTACCTATGAGGATTCAGATGCAGATGAATCCATTCCCTCTGCCTCCCCTCCAGAGGATTTTTCTTTTGGTGAAACCTTGCATACCTTAAGAGAGCATTTTCGCCAGGAATGCCAGGACTATCCTCAGTCCAAAAAGAGACTCAGGGAGTTTTTAGATTTGCCTCAGCACAGACCTCTAGCTGTACCCCCTGTCCTGGATGTTGTAGATGATGTGTATAGAAGCAGAAACTGATCTCTCTACGAAACAGCAAATAACAACTTCACCAACAAAGTAAATAATCCAGTAGAATTGGTAGCAATAAAACAAAATAGACCTTTTATTTAACAAGTGGGATGATAAGCGCTTTCGCGTGGATACAACCACGCTTCTTCAGATAACAATTACACCCACTGACTTGCTTTAAATAACAGAACAATTAGGCAAAACATTTAATCTAATGGCTAATTAATTAATTCATTAAACATTTAAAGAGATCATGCTTAGAAACCTCATCAAACGTTTCTATAGTGTATAGAAACGAATAAACAGACAAAAAAATAAAAACATAGACTGATTATATTAAGCCATAAAGTATAAAAAATGAATGGAAACTTTGCTGGATGTATTGAACCATAGAATGTAAAAACCTTACATATATATTTAGTAAAATTAAAAGGAACTCAAACATAATTTCAACTTGAGCCTGGAATTGGAAATAGAACAAAATGCAGAATTTCCCAGATATTTGATAAATATTTAAATGTATATTAAAACCGCTTGTTTTGAGAATGTGTTAGGGTCTAACAAGACAACTCTAATGTAACGCGATAATCTTGCGGAAACATTACTATTCAACACAGGCTTAAAAAATAACATTCAAAACTTAGCATAGAGGACTTTCTTCAAAAAGATAAAAAACACAAGATTCATTGTTTGTGTCTATTTAACAAAGGTTCTTTACCTGCTAAGTAATGAATGGACACTCTAAATATATTTAAATGTGTACGATATAAATTGTGATTAATAGATATATAGAGTGACCACATAAACAACTATTATTTGAGCAATGCATGAATATATCTACCTAAAAGTATATATACATATACATATGCATATTAAGTGTACTATATATATATTATGAATAAATAAATTGATATTTTAATATAGATTTACAATATATATAAAAATGTATATGTATAAAAAAGAGTAATTTAAGACTAAGTAACACATTAATCAAATACGTGAATGAATAACACACAAAACACTAAACAACCAAACAATTGGAAATAGCTCAATAATTATGCAGTTATTTATTTAAATAGTTACTAAAACATTTATCTATTAATTAATAGTTTAATAGTTTATTTACAAATTAAATAGAAACTAAAAAGTCTAAAAAGTCTGCTGGATTATCATAAATTAATATTTAATTAAGGTATAAGTATAGTAGTGCATAAAAAGTTTTTGAAAGTCTGTGGATATTTAGTTACTGTATGAATGGTCAAATTTACATCAGAACGATAACATTTTTTAAAAGGAGAAAAAATTAATAATTGTCTTGCCTGTGAAAAGCAAATACCTCACAGAGATTTTCAATCTTACTGCATCACCTGTTTAGGCCCAGACCACGATGTCCCTAGCTGTCGGTTTTGTGCCTTGTTTAATGCCCGAACCATTCGTCGTCGGGATTTTTTGTAGCTAAATTCTTTTGCTGTCGTTCTCCGTATTCCGAAATGGCTTCGGTAAGCCATCTGACTACTGATCTTCCCAAAAAGCACAGAGACAGACCGCATAAGTCAAAAATTGCCAATGACGATTCCGTTAAGATAGTCTCTAGTCCATCGGTACTCAGTGAAGCTCCCTTGCATCCCCTGATGCTCGCTTCTACAGATTCGCAGGCCTCTGCTGAGACCCATTCGGAATGCCGCAAGGTGCTTCTTCGACTATGGAACCTGCGGATGTCTCTACCTTGGATGGGTCCGGAGCCGGTGTGCAGGCATCGGCTTCTGAGGGTGTATTTGGACCTACTGATTTTCATATTAAACCGAAAACTTCATTTCCTACTAAAACTACCAAGTTTCTCAGGCCCAGAGTTCACACTACGCCTAGAAAACCGACATCCTAGGTGCATGCTCAACCTCCCATGCCACAAAAACAAATGCTTAGAATGGCTGAAGACCTTCTTACTCTAGGAGAAGCCAGCCTTCCCCTGCCAAAAGACAAAGAACTGAATTTCCTTTTGATTCTACAGACAAGGAGTCTGATGACTTCTGACCCTTCTGATTACCAGGACATACCCTTTTCTACCTATGAGGATTCAGATGCAGATGAATCCATTCCCTCTGCCTCCCCTCCAGAGGATTTTTCTTTTGGTAAAACCTTGCATACCTTAAGAGAGCATTTTCGCCAGGAATGCCAGGACTATCCTCAGTCCAAAAAGAGACTCAGGGAGTTTTTAGATTTGCCTCAGCACAGGCCTCTAGCTGTACCCCCTGTCCTGGATGTTGTAGATGATGTCATTATGGAGTCCAGTCTTACTCCTGACACTTCACCACCAGCTCCTAGAAAACAGTGACAGGTACTACAGAGTACCTGACACTCACAAATTTCTCTTTAAGAATCCTACTGCAGATCTAGAGACCATTTCCCAAGGACCTAAAGGCATTAAGGCTACTACAGCCAAAAAAAACCTACCCCTTCAGACAGGGATTCTAGAGCTTTAGACAGATGGGATAAGAAGGTATATACCTCTACAACTCTTGCCCATCCGGGCTTCTAATTGCCAGCTTCACATGTGGAAGTACCAGCAACATATTATGGAACTATTTAAACAAAAAATGGTGTTACTTCCAGATTGTGCAGAAAATAAAGATTTACAAGAGTTGCTGCATTCTGCAAACCAAGTTAGTAAACATACTTTGCAGTGTGGGTTTAATGCCGTAGAACTGCTGTCACTGGGTCTCTACTGAGAAGGCATGCTTGGCTAAAGGAACAAGTCTTGCCAGGCCATGTCAAAGCAAAATTACTAGATGCTCCATTAAATCAGGAGTGTGTGTTTGGCACAAAAGCAGAAAAAGTTCTTAAAAACATGGAAGAAAAAGTAAAATCTATGCAAACCGTCAAATATTTCGTACATGTACAGCCACCTAGATTCAGTAGGCATTGGTCTTCAATAAACTGGTCCTTTCCAGTCCCTCTCGGGCCTTCTCCGTCCAAACCCAGGGGAAACAGACTACAGTCTTGGTATGCAGAGATCAAAACATTGGAGTGTTTCCACCTCAAAAGCAGGGTAAGCCACCCCCTTATGGAAAAAGTTCACAATGACTTTTCAATTATCCTTCCCAGCCATGCCCAAGTACTTGCGCCTGTAACAGGAAAACTCGCCCTTTATGCAAAAAACTGGATGTCAGTTACTCAGGACGGATGAGTTCTAAACATTGTGTATCCCAGGGATACAGATTCTACTTCCACTCACTGCCAACCCCAAGTGGGTTGGCAGACCTTCCTCCAAACCAGTGGGCAGAGGCTCAAAAGTAAGTACTTTCCCTTCTCCATATCAGGGCTATTCAACCCATTCCAGTAGAACAAAGGGGACAGGGGATGTTATCCGTGTTTCACTTTTGCAGTCATTACATTTGGGTAATCTGCTGGCAGGTTGCCCTCAGTCGAACTGAATTCCAAAGTCTTGGGTCCTGCGTCGGTTGCTGTCTTCTCTTCCATGACGTCATGTCGTCAGGGGTATAAAGCAAGCAACAGTAGAACAAAGGGTACAGGGGTTCTACTCCAGACCGTTCCTGGTGCCCAGAAAAGAGAGCCCTTGGCACCCTGTCCTGGATCTATCAATTCTCAACGCCTTTCTGGTGGGCCCAAAATTCAAAATGCTTACACTGCAACAGCTTCTTCCTATGCTAGCCAAGGATGCCTGGTTAGTCACCCTAGACTTAAAAGAAGCTTATCTGTACAATCCCCATAAGGGAGTCTTGCAGGAAATATCTACGTTTCAGGGCAGGCTCTTTGCACTATGAGTTCTCTGCACTTCCCTTTGGCTTATCTACTGCTCCCAGAGTATTCACAAAATGCCTGGCTGCAGCCATTGCATACTGCAGGCAGAGAAATATTCATATCTACCCATACTTGGACAATTGCCTGATTCAGGTGGACAGTCAGGAATTGCTACTTCAGCACCTGCAATTTGTAAAAAGACTTTTAACTTCACTGGGGTACACCATCAATGAAAAGAAATCACAACAGGTGCCCAGCCAACAAATTGTATTTCTGGGAGCAAGCTTGAACACAACTTCCCGGATGGCATTCCTCACTCCAGAAAAGCAGGTCCATTTGACAAACTATTGGCCACCAAAACCCAGCTATTTGCAAGGAAAATACTGCAAGCCCTAGGGTTCATGACCTCATGCATTCTGCTAATTCCATATGCAAGACTGCATATGAGGAAGTTTCAGTGGTACTTAAAGTCTCTGGTGTCAGCATTCTCAGGACCTGGAAACAATGATTCCTATCATACCTTGTCTAAGGACAGAGTTCCTTTGGTGGGCAGAAGCATGCAACCACAACAAGGAACTTCCTTTCACTCAACCCCTCGCCACCTAAACCCTGACAACAGACGCATCAGACTATGCATGGGGGGCTCACATGGCAGGCAAATGCATTCAAGGCAAATGGAGCCCAGAACAAATTCCCCCGCATATCGATCAAAAAAAGATGCTAGCTGTACAGAATGCTCTGACAGCCTTCAAATACCTTATCCTTCCAGGACAGCTCCTGATAAAGACAGACAACACCACAGTTATGTGGTACATAAACAAGCAGGGAGGAACTCATTCTTACCCACTCTGCAGGTTAGCCATGGCTTTGTGGAACACCTCCTTGAGCAGCCAAGTGCACCTATAAGGTCAATTCCTGCCAGGCAAGCAACATTCACTGGCAGATGACTTAAGGAGAAATCTACTGGATCCTCGTGAGTGGAAACTGGAATCCAACTCATTCAAACTTCTAACCCAGAGGTGGGGGACACCGGAGGGGGCCCTTTTTGCCTCCCCCCAAAACCACCAATTGAGCAAATTTTGCACCAGGAACCCTCACAGCAGACCCTGGAAGGTGGAACGCCGTATCCTTTACATGGGAAAATCTCTCAATGTATGCCTTTTCTCCTCTGCCTCTCCCCCCAAAAGTACTACTCAAGATCAAACAGGACAGGCCAAGGGCAATCCTTATTGCACCAGACTGGCCTCGCCAGCACTGGTACCCACTCCTACACAGTCTGACAGCAGTACCACCCTGGCACCTACATCAGACACCTTTCCTACTGTCTCAGCAAGAGGGACAGATTTTGCATCCACAGCTGCAAACCCTAAACTTTGCAGCCTGGCTTATCCCATGTATACACCACCAGCATCCCTCAGCAAACGGGTGCTGGACATCATCTTTGAGGCCAGAAGGCCTAGTACTAGGAAATCTTATGCTGAAAAGTGGAAAAGATATTGTGCTTGGAGTCCGTCTCAAGGAAAGGACACAGCTGTGCCCACCTTAACTCAAACCCTTGATTACCTAGTAGAGCTGCTCCACAGAGGCCTACCCTTCTCATCCATTAAGATTCATCCATCTGCCATCTCAGCTCATTATAATACTGACCCACCTCTCTTTTCTCACCCTCTCATCAAACAGTTTCTGAGAGGAGCTAACAATTTAAGGCCCCCTAGGAGAGCTTTCACCCTGGCCTGGGACCTTAACTTTGTACTGGAGAAGCTCACACTTCCCCCTTTGAACCTGCTGCTTCAGCAGAGTTAAAATTCCTCTCTTGGAAAACAGCATTACATCTAGCTATCACTTCAGCAAGAAGAATGTCTGAGTTACAAGTACTAATGGCGGTGGAGCCCTTCATTATTTTCCATGCTGACCAGGTTTCCCTCAGGACTAACCCTTCCTTTATGCCCAAGGTGGTATCCAGTGTGGCTTTAAACCAGTCCATCCATTTGCCAACCTTTTTCCCTAACCCTCAGAATAAAGGGCAAAGGATCCTGCACTCCTTGGGCATGCACAGACAGCTCAGGTTCTACCTTGACAGGACTAAGCCTTTCAGAAAATCTGACCAGCTGCTAGTCAGCTTTGCTACAGGGGCAGAGGGCAAGGCCATTTCAAAGCAAATCATTTCCAAATGGATAGCACACTGCATCCATTTCTGCTATAAGCACCATGGAAAACCTACCCCTCTGGGGATCAAAACTCATTCCTCTAGAGATACTTCTACCTCTACAGCATTTATCAGGGGAGTCCCTACCAGGGACATCCTGGAAGCGGCAACCTGGAGTTCTGTACACACCTTCACCAAGCATTACCACTTAACTATTTTTTTCTAAATACAAAGCTGGATTTGCTACAGCAGTCTTACAAGGCTGGCTAGCCAGCCCTAACACTTCTTGACTGCCTCCACCCGTCGTCAGCTTTGGGAATCAACCCAAGTGTGATGACTGCAACAGTGAAACATGAAGAACATAGTACAGTTGTGTACACTTACATAAATGTAGATGTTCGAGTGTATTTACTGTTGCAGTCCTGGTTTCCCTCCCTCCAGCCCCTTGGCTTTCTCTATCCTTTCTATCTATCCTCTATATTGCCATCTTTTATGGCAGGGTTATTTACTTTTTACTGGAGGTGTTCCACACCATGTAATAGCTTCCTATTTTGGGGGCTCCTGACATCTGGGGCAAGAAAAGCTGATGTAATGGCATCGGTTGCATTCTTTATACCCCTGACGACCTGACGTCATGGAAGAGGTGACGGCATCCAATGCAGAAATCCCAAGACTCTGGTATTCGGGCCGACTGAGGGCTACCTGCAGGCCGATAACCCAAGTGTGATGACTGCAGCAGTGAATACACTCAAACATCTACATTTATGGTAAGTGTACACAACTGTACTTTCTTCACTACTGCTTTTTTTGTTCCCACCTTAACAAAACCATTCAAGACCATATCAAGGTACATTCTTTTAGAGCCGTGTCTTCAATGGTATACTGGAAATGGTTGTACTCTATAAGCATTCCAGAGGCAGCTACATGGTCATTCATGTATACCTTTACAAAGTAATAAAAGCTGGATTCTTTCAGGCTCCAGGACAAGCTTTGCTAGGATCATTCTCCACATCAATAAAAACTCATTTTAATGCTTTAAAATAATTTAACTGGCTAGGACTACCCATTCTTCATGCCTGATCTCACCTTAAAACACCCACAAGTAGTTTAGAACAAAATTTGTTGCCACCATCTAGTAATTAAGCTGGTACACATCACTACTGAGAATTGTATTCATTAAATTAACACCTAGATGTCCTTCATGGATGCATCTGCAGTCATAACAACTAATCTATCTCTACAACTGAGCAGCCATTATTATTAAGGCCTTCCAGAGGCTAAAACACAAGACTACTAACAAAACAGTGCCTGTTAAACCCCTCAACCAGGCCCCAGTTTCTCAAATGCTTGCTTTTGGCAGAAGATTATTTTCATTAATTAGGATCTCAATCTCACACCCAGACAGGCCAGTGTCCTCTCTGATGATCTGATGAATGATCAGACATAACTGACCACAGCCAGGCTCTCTTCTCCAATTTTGAAGACTCTGATGCTGAAGAATCCATTCCATCCAAAAAGGAAAAAGACTTTTGCACACCTTCCACACAGCAGGCCCTTTAGCTATACCTCCTGTTCTCTGTGGTGGATGATGCTTCGACAGAACAGATTTTATTGGGTGCCAGTCATCACCCATCACCAACCAGGCCCTCTTGCAGACCCGAAACTATTATTTCCAAGGGGTCCCAAGGCAGTCACCGCGACCATAAAAAACCCTGTCCTTCTGAAAGGAAGCAAGGTCATTAGACAGATGGGTAAAAAGGTTTTTACTTCAGCCACTCTCTCAGCTAGAGCTTTAAACTGTCAGTTTGTGTCAGTTAACTAAAAAAAAAAAATAACCACTGATGAAATCTTAAGAAATATGTATTTAGAAATGGTAAATAACATACATACAGTTAGTAAGTAACCATTCTTTAAAATGTATGATGCATGCACTGCTTCATTTAGATAGATCAGCCATGACACTGTAATTAGAAGGAATGCATGGCTGGCTAAAAGGACAAGCTTTACCGGGATCAAAATCTAAAAATTGCTAGATGCTCCTATGGATAAAACAAGTTTGTTTGGTACACCTGCCCAGCAGGTTATGAAGCAGGACTGGCCTGCAAAAAAAAAATTGGTCCTTTCCTTTCTGACAAAGACCTCAAAGCAGGAATAGACGCTCCAGAGCAGAAACCAATCCAGAGAGAGTGACAGAGGATGACTACAGTGGCAAGGTAACAACAAGGGCACAGACTCAACACCTGCCCCACTACATCAACACAGCCACAGTGACTTAATCCTAAACCCGCGACCTGTCCACCCTGAATACTTACATCATTGTCCCAAAATTCAAAAATTCAAATTTATCATACCCCTGACACTGCCTGATACAAGGAGACAACAAAAAAGCAGCTGACAACAGATTTACAAAGGGTCATTTACTTGAGCATTTCATGGCATCATGCATAATCTTGGTTCCATTGCAGACTACATATAGAGAAAAACTACAGTGGTACCTAAAGAATTTATGGTCCCAACATCTGCAACTGCATGGAACACATCACATAGCAGCTGCTAAATACAGAACTTTCACAAAGAGTTAAAGACATTATTCTTGAAGCCGCAGGCCTTCAACATCAAGATTCATGCATCAGCTATTTCAGCAGAATACAGCTTTGATCCACCTGTTTTTGGAAACATTGGCATCTATCCAAAATTTTTTAGCTTCTCACTTCTTCTTCTTCTTCTTTCGGCTTTTCCCGATTAGGGGTCGCCACAGCGGATCACCATGTCCGCACATTAATTGGCAGTGGAGTTTTACAGTGTCGAGTTGCCAGCCCGGCGCCCAACCTTCCACAGAAGGCACACTCACACACACACCTAGGGCCAGTTTAGAGTGTCCAATCCACCTGAAGCATGTCTTTGGGATGTGGGAGGAAACCGGAGCACCCGGAGGAAACCCACGCGACCACAGGGAGGACATGCAGACTCCGCACAGAAGGCACCCCAGCCGGGGATCGAACCGGAGAACCTCTTGCTGTGAGGTGGCAATGCTAACCACTGCACCACCGTGGCCGCCCAACACCTAGTTCTCACTGAAATCTAAAAATTATATCTGAGATGGTCTGTACTGTGATAAGTGCTAAACTTTGGAATTTGGTACCAGAAAATATCAGAAAAATCTTCTCACCTAAAATTAAAAATATAAATAAATAAATAAATAAATAAAAACAGTTGTTGGGTATGTTTGATTTTTGTGCCAGACACCACTACTAAATCCTGTTTTTCTTTTGGATCAAGAATACAAAAAAAAAACTCCTGCAACTTTTATTTAAAGTATCTCAAAACATATCTTTTTGCATACAGCAACATCCCCGCCTATACCCTTCTTACCCACATCTAATACACTTACCTCTTAAGAGTAACAAGGGCACAGACTCAAGTCCTTATGGCCGTTTGCATCTAATCACAGTAATATTTTAGAAATGGGTGACTATTGCCAAGTACATGGAAGATTACAGTTCTTTCTGGCGTCAGGAGCTGGGACATAACAGTAGTATTTAGATCCCCTCCATCCTGGTAAGTACAAATATGACCTGGTAGTGATCCATATATGTATGAATAACTTTAGATGTTGTACCCAGAGGGACGTGCAGACTGATATGGTTGAGCTTTGCTATGCATGTCTCCAAGGCAGGAAAGACACTTATCACCAAAAAGGATGCTGAGATTCAAAGACAAGGTGGTTGGATTTTAATATGTGGTTATATATAACTGGTGTCATTCTGGAGTGATCCAGTATGTTTGTTTATGATGAAATGGTTGGTTAGCCCTCCTGCTGTGCCTGAGGTGGTCTGCTGTGCCAGGGGTGGTCTGCACTTTTCTTGCCAAGGTTTTCACATTCTGTCTAAAGCCTTTGCTTCCCTCATAGTGCCTTTTTAGGCAGAGTTCATCTGATGAACATTGCAAACTAGTAAATTTGTAATTTGCAGCACATAATGTGGCTCCACTATGTACCAGGAGTCTTAACAAAAAGTGCCCAAACTTGAGGCTGTCCTGCAACTTGAACACATTTATGTATTTGTAGCTAGACAGAGTTTCAGAGTAATGGAAGCACCCTATTTCTTTTTTTCCCCCAATAACCATCTTTATTAAATTATCACGTATGACATAGACACTTATATTTTTATAAATGAAAAACGTCATTGACACCACTTTAGTTACAAACATTATACATTTATTTATTTATTTTATTTATTATCAGTTTGATTACCGGGGAAGTCCACTGGGCCAAGAAGTGCCCATTTTCAGTTGAGGCCCAGGGAGAAAAGCTCCATGAGCAATACAATACAATACAATACAGGTTGCAAAATACAATCAAAGGTTACAAAGTGAAATACAAGAGTAGGATTCATATATTCAAGAATTGCAAAGTGTTATATACATTATGAGACAGTTTAACAACGGAAAACATTTTTTTTTTCTGATGATTACAATATTTACATGCTTGGAGTCAAATAAAGTCTGCTAGTTCTGGTTCTTTGGAGCAATAAGAATAAGTATGAGAGTATAGTGGAGTGGGGGTAAGGAGAGCTTAGTGGGGAATCCCTAGAATTTATGTGGGGTGAAAGCAGGAGCATTTCCATTTGGAAGATAGGTGTAGGAAAAGTTGGGTCTTGAAGGATTCAGTGTTGAGTATGGTCCTAAGAGAAGGAGGCAGAGATTTCCATGTTTTACCTAGAGAGAAGGAGAGTAGAAGCTGGCCAGCGGGACGTTTGGGTTTGTGAATGGAGATTAGGTTTTGGTGTTCAGATCTTAGTAATCTATTTGGGATATATGGAGGAAGGATGTTCTTTAAGGCTGGGCATATATCAGGGGAGAATATTAGTTTATGAGCGGTGGTTAGTTGCAAATAGTCTAGGTGGTTAGGGAGTTCTAACCAGTTCAGAGATTGTAGGCTGAGGCAGTGGTGAGTTGATGTTTTGGATTTGGTGGCAAATTTAGAGATCTTATTATAGCGGGCTTCGAGCTTAGAGGTGTTGGTAGCAGACAAATTGGTTAGAAGAGGGGCTGCATATAGAAGGGAAGATAGGAGGTAGGTGATTGCCAGGGTATGCCTAGAGGAGTTGGAGAGAAAATGATTGTTCCTATATAGCATACCTAGCTTTTGGTGGGTTTTCTTTGTTTTGTTGTATGTGAAGATCAAATTTGAGGTTTTCATCTATGCTAATGCCAAGGAGTTTTGCAGAGGGGACCACTTCAATGGCAGTGTTAGTTTGGCTTAGGACATTGAAAGTGTTTCTGTCCAAGGAGGTTACCTTGGAGGGGAGGAAAATTAGTATTTTAGATTTATTGGAGTTGAGTGAAAGGTGGTTTTGGTGCATCCAGTTCTCTGTAGTGGAAAAGGCTAATTGAGTTTTAGTCAGAAGTTCAGGAAAGTTGGGGGCGGAACAGACCAAGGTAGAGTCATCTGCATATTGGATGACCGTGGTGTCAGGGATGACGGTGTGAAGGTTATTTATAAAGATGTTGAAAAGCATGGGTCCAAGGATGGACCCCTGAGGGGAACGCCAGTAGGTGTAGGCAAGAAGGAAGAGGAGGAGTTCTTCCATTTGACAGCTTGAGATCTGTCAGATAGGTAACTGGAGAACCAGGATAGAGTATTAGGAGAGAGATTGAGGTTAGTCAGATGATGAAGTAGGTGCGTATGGGAGATGGTGTCAAAGGCTTTCGAAAGATCTAGGAGTACTGTGGATACAATGAGTCCGGAGTCTCCTGCTTGATTGACAGTTTCTAGGAAGGATAGTAAGGCAGTTATGGTACTGTGGCCAGGACGGAAGCCGTGCTGGGTGGGTGTTAGGAGGTGATTGTGAATTAGATAAGGTAAAAGTTGGTGGTGGACACATTTTTCTAGAATTTTAGATATTGGAGAGAGTACAGCGATGGGGCGGAAGTTAGAAATAGTGGTGTTTTTGCCTCCTTTGTGAAGAGGTACAATGTAGGCTGAACGCCAGAGTTTCGGTACGTATGACTCATTTAAGGATCTATTGATCAGAATACTAATTGGGAGAGCAATACCTTCAGCTGCATGTTTGAGGAAGGAGGAGGGAATATTGTCAGGGGCATTAGAGCATGGCTTTAGCTTGGATAGAAGCTTTTTTATAAAATTAGTGGAAACAGGTTTGAGATGGTAATTAAGGGGATTGTTGTTTGGGTTGTTGGACGTTGTGAAGAGGGAATTAGGTGGGTTCTTATTTGGGAATGTTTTAGTTAGTTTAGCTATGGATTCAGTAAAGAAGGTGTTGAAATGGGAGCTCATTTCACTGTCAGATAGATTAGGGTCAGGGCAGGGATTGTTCTGTGATCCGGGACATCACAGACACCATTGAAACAACTGTAGTTGCAAACATTATACATCACTTATCTGTCCAGTCATTGTCAGTTAAGCATTATATGGCTCATTAAGATCTTGCCTCTTAACCTCGTTCCTTCTCTGCATATATTGCTCCCACAATTCCCATTTTTCCTATGTGATTTACTCAGCACCCTCTCTATTTCTGTGTATGTCTAGCATGTCTTTAGACCTACTAGGAATTATGGGAGAGTATTAGTATTTGTAAAGGATGTCATCACCTCACAGTAGATTCTGCAGGACATACATTTCAACTCCTGGATGCCCAAGTTAGCATGAGTAAGACTAATTATTCTTCTTAGCATAGAACACCTATCTTCCTTTCTAAGCATGATAGCTATCTTAACACATCAGCACAAATCCCCATTAAACCCAACACCTTTCTTTTAGAGGACTTCAACTATCTGTCAATGGACTGACTGACCTTACTTGCTAAAGTTACTCATGGCCAACATGTCTTTGACATTATAAATGCTAAATTAAACAAAGAGTAAAACTTCCTGCTAAGGCCCCCCTGTATGTTTGATCTAGTCCTTTCAAATATGACCCTTTCTTGTACATCTCCTGTCTTGTTAAATCAAGCCATAAACTAGTGATTTTTCTTTTAAAGCTGGTGGTACGTTACCTGTAAATACATCCTGTATTTAGGGACTTCTCAAATGCAAACTTTCTTCAATTACTTGATGACCTAAATAAATTCAGCTGTACTCCATCTGTAATGGGTCATATTGCTAAAGATGCTGCCTATGCCTCTGACTGACTTTTACTCCCACTTAAGTTGTTATATTGATAAGGCCCTTATCTGCACCAAGTATAATGAGAAATGTAAAAACAAACCCCTCTGGTGGAATACCCAAATAACTTGTATATTAAAAGAGAAAGAAATTCTTTAATGTTTGAGGTCACCATCTACTTACCTGAAGAACACTTTTAAGCAAACTAGTAAAGAACTGAAGGGAACCATTAGGAAGCTCAAAGCTGAGTATTAACTTAAAATAGCTGCTAAAACCAAAAATAATTGTGAATCTCTCTCTAACTTAGTCATGAAGTTAAGAACTAATACCTAGTAGTGTTCCGAGTTAATCCACAATGATATCGCACACTGTCCCAAAGAAATAGCCAGTATCCTAGCTGACAAATTTAGTGTAAATTTTACTCAACCTAAAGTTACAACTATTCTACAGACTCCACAGTCTCAGTCACCTCCTTTAGTTATTATGGAGCAAGTTTTGTCTGCTCTCTCAGAAGCCAAGTATACCACATCCATGGGTCCTGGCAATATACCAGGTTGTCAGTATGACCTCTCTGAGTCCCTACTTAACCTCTTTAATCTAAACCTCTCCACTGGTTACATTCCTGAAACCTGAGCAACAGCCATTGTAATGCCATTACACAAGGGTAGTTGAATTACAGACCCTGGCAACTGGGGAGACGTATTATAGTCTTACTAGCCTCATATGTAACGCTATGGAGTATATTATCTCGGACTGTAATTTAGACCTTGAAAATCTCTTAACCCTGAACCCTCATAAATTTGGCTTTGTCACAAGAAGGTCCTGCCTCTTTAACCTCATAAATTTTCTTTAAAACGGTAACTGAAGCAGTGGATATCAGCTGTGTAGTCCATACAACATAACTGGACCTGGTCAAGGTCTTTGATTCTATTCCTCATGCAGACATTAACAGACTTGTAAATCTAAATTTAACTCCTTATGTTACATGGTAGATTGCTAACTGGTTATCTGACAGAACTTCTGATGTTAAGTTGTCTATCTCGCCTTCGTTCTTGCTGGTTGGTATCGGAGCCGATCCTCGGCTCCGACTCTGCCCTCTTCTATAGCTCAAGAACTGTTTACTGGCTCGAGGCTCCCCCTTATCCCATGATGCCTAGCGATAGCTACCCAGATCTTGTTTGCCACTTCAGCTGCGAGGTGTCGTTTTTCTGGCTCAGGCTCGTATAAAGTTTTTTATAGAACGTTCTTACTTTAGAAGTAGTCCTTTTTCAGGTGTATTGTTAACTTTTAGTCTTGTTTTTTTCTGTTAGCTAGTGTTTAATTGTAGCATTCTTTCCCTTCCTTGTAGAACTCGTTTAACTTAGAGAGTTCTCCCCCTCCCCCCCTTATCCTCTTCTTGTCAGGTTAGCCGTTTAGGTTAGAGGCTTTCCTTCTACCTTTCTTTCATAGTCTAGCCATTTAAGTTAGAGGCTTTCCTATCTTAAAAAAAAAAAAAAAAAAAAAAAAACTCTTTAGCTTTAGTCTGCTAGTATAGTGTGTTTTTGTGTAGACTGTATTTTGCTTTGATAGCTATTGTTGGATTTTTTGTTTCCTTTTCCAGGGTGTCAAAGGAATCCAAAGTGTTTGGGTTCAAGAAGTGTGACTCATGCTGTCAGAAAATGTCTCTGACAGATTGGCACACTTCTTGCGTCTATTGTTTAGGCGCCGTGCATCTGCAGGGACTCTTGTTCTATCTGCCATGCATTTAGCCCAAGAGTTCTGCAGGAGTGT
This sequence comes from Protopterus annectens, assembly GCF_019279795.1. Taxonomy (NCBI): domain Eukaryota; kingdom Metazoa; phylum Chordata; order Ceratodontiformes; family Protopteridae; genus Protopterus; species Protopterus annectens. Next base: position 191,161,825 of record NC_056731.1, read on the forward strand.
AAGAATAAGCTTATTCTTAGGAGTCTTTTAAAGCCTCAGGATTCACCGGCCAAGACCTCTCAACCTGTGAAATCCCCTAAATCTACCAAGCCGTCGGCTCCAAGTTCGGAGCCGTCCTTGGTTCAGACTCTACCTTCTACTTCGGTTCCGGCTGGCACCGATAAGACTATCTCCCAGTCGGCTCCATCAGAAACTTCGGAGCCTTTGCGGAGCCACAAAAGGCTGAGGTTCCCTTCCTTGGAATCGATACATTCAGCTCCTCGGTCTCCCCTGCTTCAGAGCGAGCGCAGTCACAGATCTTCTCACTCCTCTCAATCCTCTAGGCTTGTCGGATCATGATGTGGAGAGAGTGGTCAGTACGTTGCTAAAGTTGCAGGCACTTGCCAAGATGTTGTCCAGCCCTCCTCAACAGGTGTCTGCTCCGTCCACTTCTGTCGATGTTCCTCCTCCGACTCCATTGAGTTCTGAGCCGGAGTTCGTTGGGGTTAGAGTAGTGGAATCGTCAGTTCCAATAACTCTATCTCCTTCAGTTCCGTCGTCGGCTCCGATCCCCTCGATGGTGCCGTCCGTCGAGGGATCTGGGCACCAGGGCTCCCTCGTCGGCTCCGAGGGGGCAAGTGGCATCGGACCCTTGTCTAACCCCGTTCTTCCTCTCGGAGCTTCGGCGCAGGTGAGCTCGGCTCCTACATCGGCCTCTGAGCCTTCTTCCTTGGTGCAGAGAAGGATTCCAATTTCCTCTGAACCGGAGCCTTCTCTGCATTGTGGCAGGGATGCCTTCGATGTCATGAGGAGTGTGCTGGCCAGTGACTCAGCTCCACTATCGGCCCTACCGGCTCCATCCCCTATAGTGCCTATGACAACCTCTGCTCCTCCTCCAGACTCCAAGCTTAGGGAACCGGCGCTCCAGGGCACCCCATTGGGTGTTTCCTCTTCTTCCGAGGCCTCCCCTGACCAGTCAGAGGAGCCCCCTCGTAAGAAGAAGTGCAAGAGGAAGCATATTGACTCCCCTGAGTCTGTCACTTCTGATACAGACTTGGATTAATCGGAAGGGTCCCCTGAGATCCCACTCTGAAGATGTTTCCTTCTTGGACATCCTAGAAATGCTTAAGCAGAGGGGGAACTGGAATCCCCTAGCCCCTACCGAGGATGAGTCTGTATTCCTGGAAGCTTTTGGTTCCCGACCTTCCACCTCCTGGGTTTCTCCGCCTTTTGATCCACTTATGGCAGTGGTGGCTCGAAAGGCTTGGTCAGCTCCGGATGCAGTGGAACCAACTCCGAGGAGACCTGGCAAGTTCATCGCAGCACCCCATGATAAGCAGTTCCTTACCAAAGGTGTTCCTTTTGATGCCATGGTGGTAGCAGCAGCCACCAAAAAAGAGTTAGCAGAGACCTCTTCATCTGTCCATCCTCCTAACAAGGAGTCTAAGACCATGGACAGATACGGGAAGCAAATGTTTGCTTCAGCGACCTTTTCTATAAGGTCACTGAACTACTTATGCCATTTTACCCGGCTTCAGAGGGATCTCCTTAAAGAGCTCGGAGATGCGCTTCAAGATCTATCAGCTTAGGGGGCTCAAGCTAAAGTAGCTTCCCAGCTGGTGATGCTTAATTTTGTAGTCAGCTCTTCCACGAGGCTCATTTCCTATGCAGCTGACGGTGCGAGTAGAGCCGCAGGTACGGGTGTGGCCCTTGGGAGGCATGCATGGATGCGGCTGTGTAATTTTTGCGGAACCCTTTCGAGCATCATTTACCAACACCCCCTTTGATGGTTCCTTTCGTTTTGGACCACAGGTGAAGGACACTTTGACTAGGTGTGAGCAAGAAGGCAAGACTCCCTCTGCTGTGGGAGTCCATTTTTCCACTCCTTCTAGACCATACCCCAAGGTTGAGAAGAGTGGTAAAATGTGGTTCCGAATATCCCAGGGAGCCTCGCCTGACACGTAGTGATGTTTTCTCCAGGGGCAGAGGGGGAAACAATAACAACAGACGCCGCCCTCGTGGCAGAGGGGTTCCGCAGAACCGAGGCAACAGAGAATCTTTCTCTGATAAGCCCTTTCAGCATCCCTGAACAGTTGCCCGACTGCCCGCCTCTGGAGGCAGTCGGGGGAAGACCTTCACTGTACCCAAAAGCCTGGCAAAATTTAACGCAAGATAAATGGGTACGGTCCATTATTTCCGGAGGTTACAAAATTCCCTTCTGTCAACCCCCCTTACAGTCAAGGAAATCCCTTCCAGATGTTCCACCTAATCTGAGGGACCAAGCAGTAATAGAAGTTTCAAAACTGCTAGAGAGAGTCATCCAGGAAGTCCCGACAGACCAGCATGGATCCGGAACTTACTCAAGGTTCTTTCTGGTACCAAAAAAGACAGGGGACTGGAGACGGATTCTGGATCTCAGCAGACTAAACAGGTCTGTTCAAAGAACAAAGTTTCGGATGAGCATGCTACAGTCCATTCTACCCTTTCTGGGTCAGGACAATTGGATGTGCTCGATAGATCTTCAGGATGCATGCTACCATATCAAAATGGACAGGCGCTCCAGGAGATTTCTTCGCTTTTGGCTGGGAGCCAGTCATTACCAGTTCAGAGCTCTGCCCTTTAGTCTCACCACAGCCCCCAGGGTGTTCACCAAATGTATGGCAGTGGTCACGGCTCACCTGAGACGTCGAGGATTCTAGGTGTTTCCATAGCTAGACGACTGGCTCCTCACTGCTACTACCAGGCATCAACTTCTGCAAGCCAGGGACTACACAATCACAATCTGCTTCCAGCTAGGCATTACAATAAACTTCGAAAAATCTGCCTTGTTGCCCTATCAATCTATTACCTATATAGGAGCAGACTTAGACACAAGGAATATGTCCACAAGGCTACCGCCAGAAAGGGTGTCTACAATTCGCCAGCAAGTAAAAATTCTAATGCAGAGCAAAAGAATCCAAGTCAGGTTCGTCCTTCAAACTCTGGGTTCTATGGCAGCAGCAATTCTTCTAATTCCACTGGCCCGCTTTCACATGAGGATCCTTCAGTGGTTTCTGTTCACACAGTGGACTTTCCAACAGTTGCCCATGTCTCACATGATCATGATTACAGAAGCATGCAAAAGGCACCTTTCCTGGTGGATGGTCTCCCCACTAGTGACTCAGGGCAGACCCTTCATTCAGCCCCCTCCAGTTGCCACAGTGACCACAGATGCCTCCCTGATAGGGTGGGAGGGCATCATCAGGGCAGGACAGTCCAAGGCACTTGGCAGCTTCACGAGTACCATCTGCACATAAACGTCCTAGAAATGAGAGCCATGCTCCTAGCATTGCAAGCTCTTCAGGACTCTCTTCCTTCTGTGACCATTGTAGTTCAAATGGACAACATACTAGTGGTGTGGTACATCAACAAGCAGGGTGGAACCAGGTCCTACCCCCTGTGTCGAGAAGCACTCAGACTCTGGCAATGGACGATTTCCTCCCAACGTTTTCTGATTGCGACGCACATCCCTGGGAGGTCCAACGTCATAGCGGACAAGCTCGGCAGAGCTATTCTCATGTCTCATGAGTGGTCTCTGAATCAGGAAGTTGCGGATCTTATCTTCCGCAAATGGGGACAGCCTTGCTGCAATCTTTTTGCCACCCCCTTCATCAGCAAATGCAGCAACTACTTCTCCCTTCTTCCACTTCCAGGTCACTCACCCAGAGACGCTCTAGTCCACGATTGGCCTCAGGGACTTTTTTATGCCTTTCCTCCGTTTCCCCTGATTCCAAAACTCATACAGAAAGCAATATCATTGAGCTGCAAATGATCCTCATTGCCCCCTACTGGCCTTGACAGATATGGTTTCCATTCCTGCACCATTACCTTCTCGATCAGCCCTGGACTCTGGATCCGATTCCAGACCTACTGATTCATCAGTCAGGCGGGTTGCATCAATCCCTCCAAACACTCCACCTCACAGCTTGGTTGCTCCACTTCCAACCTTAGCCGGGCTTCCCAGCATTTCCCCGGCTGTACGTGAGATCATTGTCTCCTCTCACAAGTCCACAACTAGAAAAACTTATGCTAGTAAATGGAAACGTTTTTCTTGTTGGGCAGAGGCTAGGAACATAGATCCCTTTTCAGCCCCAGTCCATGAAATTCTGGAATTCCTAGCACGACTTTTTCATTCCGGGTCTGCTTCTGCTACAATCAGGGTTCAATTAGCAGCCATTTCTAATTTTCATGTTGGGTTGTCAAATTTAAACATTGTCTCATAAGCTCTGTAAAGCTTTTTTAAGAGGGACTACTCTCCTTAGACCTCCAGTGAAAGATCCCCCTCATCCTTGGGACCTTAATTTGGTACTAACCTCCTTAACTCTGCCCCCCTTTGAACCAGCAGCGTCCTGCTCCATTCAGTTTCTGTCTTGGAAGACGCTCTTTCTGGTAGCTATTATTTCAGCCAGACGCGTCTCTGAACTTCAGGCACTATGTGTTCGTCCTCCATACTTGGTTTTTCATAAGGACATTTTCTTCTGAAAGTCTGCTCAGAAAATAATTTAAACCAATCTGTAGACCTTGTGTTTTTTCCCTAACCATACTAACAAGGCAGAGTACAAATTACACCAATTGGACATTCATAGACAATTGCGTTTTTCCCTGCACGGGACTAAGGAAATAAGGAAGTCAGACCAACTATTCCTTTCCTATGCTCTAGGCAAACAAGGTCTCCCAGTTTCCAAGGTGACATCCAGGTGGTTGTCTCACACTATTACTTTCATTTATCAATTAAGAAATAGAGAGTTGCCTGTTAAACCGAAAGGTCATTCTACTAGGGCCTTGGCCACCTCTGTAGCTTTCCAGTTTAGGTTGCCCATGGATTCTATCTTTGCAGCTGCTACGTGGGCAAATCCTCATACCTTTATTTCTCATTACAAGCTAGATATGGTCTCCAGGAGCAGAGCTGACTTTGGTTCCACTGTTCTGAAGAGTCTGTTCCAATGAGCCGCCCAGGATTGTAGGTGCTAGGGGCACTGTCCCAACCAGCAAGAATGAAGGCGAGATAGACAACGTAACATAAAGAAGTTATGTACCTACCATAACGTTCCATGTTAGTTGTCTTCATCTCTCCTCCTTTCTTGCGTCCCACCCTCCGTCCCCCTATCCTATTGGACCGGGAGGAGTTCTGGTTTCACTGGCTTAGTGTTCTCTGGTTTGTTTCCTCTACTGACTTAGAGAGTATGACAGTTATGCTCAACCTATTTGTTTAGACAGGTTTATTCTCTGGCTATGTCTGGAGTTAGCTATTTCAAACGAGATCTGGGTAGCTATCGCTAGGCATCATGGGATAAGGGGTAGCCTCAATCCAGTAAACAGCTCTCGAGCTATAGAAGATGGCTAAGTCGGAGCCAAGGATCGGCTCCAATCCCAAAAAGCAAGAAAGCAGGCAAGATGAAGACAACTAACATGGAACGTTATGGTAGGTACATAACTTCTTTTTTTTTTTTTTTTTTTTTTGAGTGGCAGGTGCCACTTTGGAAAGCAAAAAATGTTAACAGTTGTCTATCCTATTTTGCATCTGCTTCTCAGGCCGACACTCTCTAAGTTTGCTGATGAATGCAAAGGATCTATGGAAGTTGAAAGAATGCACATGTGATTGAATCACAGAACATTGAGCCCAACTGGTTGCAGGCGTGAGTCAACGCAGTTTTGTTCAGTCCATCCCTGATTGTAGTCGAGATGTAGTTTTATAGGTAGACACTTCAGTCCACAGTCTGGGATCTATGCTTAGCCAAGTCTTTTGACTGGGAGAAGGTCACCTAGTAGTGTCACAGTCCTAGACTTCAGCCAAGAAAGAATTATGTGCAGCAACTGACCCACTCCTTAAAGAGTTAAGTTCAGCTATTCTTTGTAGTCATTTGGTGTCTTTTCTTGCTTCTCGACATATACTGTGGTCTTTGTTTTGAAAGGAGAAATCCCATGGGCTAGAGGCATTGAGTTCATTGCCATAGATTCTGTCTACAACTTTTTTGCAAATGTTAAATTATTACAGAAATTTAGTGGTAAACAGAGTACATATAGTAAGTCTGTTCAGGTAGGAGTAGGACCAAATAGCTGCTTTTTATGTTTAAGTACCATCTGTGAGTTTAAATCTTTTATCTTGTACTTCTCTGTTCAGTTGTATGTTTTTTATATATTTCGTTTTGAAAGAAGATGGTTTAATTTTCTTCAAGTAAGAAATTTCGGTACTTACGTATTATCGCAACCAGATTTTCGCGGTTACGAATTTAATCCCATGTCTGAGACAGCAGGTCTATTAAGCTGGAAAAGGGAGTGTAAGTAAGTTAAATTTTGGCACACATGGTTTTGAGGCAGGGAGAGGACTAACTGCCAAATTTTGGAGTCATGACTGGCATGTCTCACTTTGCCAGTGAACTACATACTGCTGCATGCAGCGCTTGGTAGATCCTGCCTTCCTGATTACAAGCGCAATATAGGCTAAGTTAATCGGGAATATACCATCCTTATGTTCAGCGCCAGTACTCAGATTTTATTTTCGTCATCTGAAAGATTTGGACTGGCTATCTCAATGTTTTTGCCCCCCGTAGCAAACGTGCAGGTTGTAAGATTTTACTTTTCCTGAAACAGTCTTTTGCGCTTCTGCATTTTCACATGAAAATTTCACACTCCCTGCTTTCTGTGATGTGTGTGTTTAATAATAACTGAATCACGTCTGTAGGTGTTACCTTTCTTCCCCTTTTTGAATAATGTGTGAACTGTCAGTTGCTTTTTACCCCTTTTGGGCTGCTAGTTCTGGGGAAGGGAATATATGCTGCAGACGCGGCTCTGCTCTGTTGCGTGCACACATAACAGGACTTGGAAAAGCACTAAGACTGACATGATGTCGGGAAACTGCATAGTTTCAAACAAGCAGTCATTTTTGTAGTACTAACTAGTCCTACCTCAACAGTGTTTTTTTTTTTTTTTTTTTTTTTTTTTTTTTACAGATAATATTTCCTGTGTGATTCTGCATACATTTCTGGTTACAGTCACACACCGGGAAGCAAGCCGTATTATCGCAAAAATCTGGTTGCGATAATACGCAAGTACCGAAATTTCAGTATTCAGTTTCAGAATCTTGTCGCTGGTTGCCTAATAATATATATAAGGGTAACTACTACAACTGGTGAAACATTAACTGGTGGCGTCTGCCTTTTAACAGAATGACTGCTTTGCTGTAGCTACCATGATGTAATGTGTTGCAAGTGTTTAATAATTCAAATCTGTATGTGCCCTGTGGATCTAGCTGATGACATAAAACTGTGTTGGCATCTTGAGTGAATGCAAATTAAGTTTCAGTTCTTTTGGTAAGACTGCATTCATTGACACTTGACTGAGAATGTAGTATGGGAATTTGAGATGCTAGTTTTGACTCCATTGTTAGCTGTACAAGGCAAAGGTTATTTTGGGTGTGTGTGCTGTTGGTCGTAACACAGTAACAGTGCACATTTGCATACACTGTTAAGGCCAGCCTCCTTGCATATTTAATTGATAATAGTCGGGTAGATCTTGAGAACTGCAACCCTAAATGTTACATATTTCTATAAACAGCTTTAATTATCACACTTGAGTGACACGAGTACAAATGCAGAAAACAAACTGTAATATTTCTCATGGCTGATTTTCAGCATTCGGACCCAAGAGCCAGCAAGGAAGGCTGTTTCACTAAAATGTATGTCATAAGTTGAGTGACCCATTCAACCATCAAAATTTTATTAAACTGATTAACTGTCCTAGATAATCTGACTTTATATGGAATTTTATTCCATGTTCTTGGAGTGATACTACATATAAACTTTCTCCTGCTGTTTCTTTTACATTTTGTTAATGTTATCATTCCTGTGGTTATGAAAATTAGTCGGCAGTGGTATGTTGTATACTGCTTTTAAAAGCACAATGTTAAAAGTCTTATAGGCAAGAATTGCCTTTCTTTTTGTATGCGTATAGTGGAGGGAATATAGACTCAACTTTTTACTTTAGTATGTTATATTTATGAGGGTTTCCTTTTTGACATTTTTTTGTGCAGATTCTGTTTGATGTGGTATTTTTTATAAAATTACACAAACAATTATTGCATTCAAAGGTTGTAAATTTTGTTTGCATGTGTAAGAATGACATCGTCCCTCAGTGCTATTGATCTGAATACAAGACCAGTCATTCGTAATGCTTTTGTCTGTTTTTGTTTACATGATTATATAAAGAAAAGTCAGAAGTATGTATACTTATATCCTTATATTCTTAAATTTCATGAAATTTAAATCTATTAACAACAACTTAACATGTAGTATTGTGTTTACCTCTATACATTACTTGATACATGGAACCCTACTGAGTTTTCCCAGTTAGAATAATCTTTCAAGTAGTTAATTTCTTCTGTATCTCCAGTGGAGTTCACAATAAAAAAAGAAAAGAAAAAAGAAAAAAATAATTTTGCATTTGTCTGCATAGTTTACAAGCTAATAACACTTGTTAGTTGGGAACGTTGAGAAAACCAAATTAAACAGTGGACTCGGTTACTGTAAGATACTGAGACACACTGCGACTGATTAGTCAACCGGTTAATAACTCCATTACATAAGAATAGATTAAATCCATAATTTTTTAATGTGGTAGTAATTTCATTATTTTCATGTAGCATGCGTATTTTTAACAATTTTCATTTAGAGCAATATTGCATAAATTGCTACATTACTGCCTTCCCTTTAACCCTACTCCTCCTGAACATTATTCTGCATGTCGTTTCCAGAAGTTGTGTATTTCTAAGTAATTTGCTCCTCCCATTTTCTAAAGGTCCTATTTTCACTACTTTTGTCTCCTATATAATCGGTTCTTCATTTACAGTTTAAATTTTGATTTTCATTTTCTAGTAATTGCTTTTTTGGCAGCCAGTTGCATTAAAATCTGCCAATTTGCTACATTTCCAGGAAACTTGTTCCAAGTTACCTCTCTCTTCCTCATCGCATCTTCAGCATTTTTTTTTATACGTGAAGAATTATTCCCTGAAGTCTACTTGATATACAAAAATATGTATGCAAACACTTTAATGCAGACCTCCCAGATCCTTTGGACTTTGTTGCATACTTGGGAGCCTTACCGATTTTTGTCCATTGTTCCCCTTATAAACTGCCTTTCTGTTCTGTTTTCCCAATCCTTTCTAACCTCCTCCTGATTGGTTCTTATAGCTGTCAAAAGAATCAATCTCTGTGCTAATTATCCCATTTTTAATTGAAGCCTGTGTGTTGGATTTAACTAAAATCTTCACCAGAGATGGTCTATATTTTGCATTCCCTATGTCTTGCACTTTACCTAAATTCTCCATTCCCTATCAGAGGTTTATAACCGACTTTAACCTGCAGCTCATTCTTGTGGTTACCCTCATTCCACTCATTTATCTTTTCTCAACTGAGTTATTTTTTGTTAATACCTTGGTTTATTCATTAATTTTTTGAAGTGAAAAACAACCCCCTCTTTCCTGTTTTATGTACCCCTACTTCCAGACATATTGGTCAAATCTCATTTCTCCATTCCCCTGCTGGTATAGGTCTTAAAATACTTCCTGCTACTTTTTAAATCTAATATTGTGCATGTTGGTTCTCCTTAATGACGGTCATCCAAAACCTCTGTCTGTTTCTACCCCTTCCAGTTTCTCAGTGTTTTAGTCATATGTTATTTAGCTTCTTCCCACATATTCTTCACTGAGAAAGCAATCCTTTTTAATCCGTACACCTGAATACTTCATAGGTTCATCTGTGTTTACTAGGCTAATGACCACGAGCCTTTTTAAGCCTAGCCATGCATCCTAAATCCCTGACAAGTTCTGATACCCTTGATAAGTGTAAGAAGGGGCTTGGGAGATGAAGCATTTACAAGCAGGGACCTGGGAGATGTACCATTTACAGGTACCCTGAGTCCATTGGGGACATAGTTGCCAAACCAGGGAGGAATTTCCTGTTCCCCATCCAGTTGACCAATTTGCACTTGAATTGGGTTAGGGAGGAACTCTGCTTCACATGGATGGGGAGAATGTTCCAGAGACAGTGTAGTCTGAGATGCATACTTGTCCCTCCAGCAGGTCCTGTTTATATCACAGGCAAGGTGTAAGTCCTTAGATGGGTACTTCTGGTGCTGTTGGTGGATTTGCAGGAGGTCCAGCAGAGTGGGGTCTGACAATGCCTTGTGTGACGGGCATAGAGCTCCCCTCAAAAGCCTGTAGGAGACAGAATACAGGTATAGGGCCTTGAGGTGGCCTGCATAGGACAGTTTACTTGTGCCCTATATTCTTTTAGTGAGGAACCTCTGTGGACCTTGCAGTTTTTGGATATGCATGATTAGGTACATACCAAAGGGGGCATTGTACTCTTGGTCTGATTAATGCAAAATACAGTAGCACAATGACTTCCTTGGACTTGGATGCCATACCTTTGTTCATAAGCTGTGCAACATAGAATGACCATCACATGTCTGCAATAGTGAGGAAATCAAAGGTTGGATTACTGTCTGTGTGTCCCTAAGTCCCTGACTACTGGGTCAACTCCAAGGGGTGTGTTGTTGATATGATAGTTGCTTGGGGTGGATGACTTCCCGAAGAGAGTACTATTATGCATTTCTTAGCATTTAGTTTTAGTCCATTGTTCTGACACCGGTTCTGTGTGTCACCCCTTCATGGAGAACATTGTGTCAGAGTGGGATTCATTGACTGCTCCTAATTTGCAATCATCTGCAAATTTTCAGCCAGAGACCACTGACATTGGCCTTGACTTTAGAGAAGTAAATGTCAAAAATGAGCAGTCCAAGGACCACTCCGTGAGGGACTCCACTTGTGACTGGCCACTTTGTGTAGAGGTGGACTCCCCATTTCTAAATACTTTGCTCCTGTCTGTGAGCTGTTTGGCTATCCACTGGGTAACATACAGATTTCTACCTGACCTGTTGAGTTTGTCAAAAATGCCCGAGTGGGAGTATTGTGCCAAATGCCATGGCCAGATCAAGGTAGGCAGTGTGAACCATTTTGCCCTCACCCATTGCTTTGGTTGTCTTATCAAAGAAGTCCATCAGGATGAATAGGCATGACCTCCCCTTGAAACCAAACTGGGTTGGGTCCATTGTCTGGAGGTTTACTTTATTATCACTGTTGATCATTTCCATGATATTTCTTTCCATCACTTTACATATAAGTCTAGTGAGACTTATAGATGTCCTTCTGTTCATATGTTGCACTATTCTTAACCTGAGGGCGTCCGCCTCAGGCTGCTTCAAACATCCAGACAGTATACAAAAGTCTAAAGCTACTGTAAGGTATGTGCAGTGTGTCACACACAGGAGCCCTTCCAACACTGGTCATTAAGTGGTTTGTTATATAGCAGATGTTGCATATACCATCCTCTGAACTTTACTGCCGGCAGTCTGAATGACTTCTCCCATCATTTGCTCGTCAGTGAAGTTATGGATTCTGATTTAAGTCCCCTTTAGGGATTTTTCTTACTCTCTTTTGTGCTACTGTTTGCTGACGTTACATGTCATCTAGGAAGGGCAAGTGTCCGTGTGGAAGGCATATTCTACATAAGGACTCCCATGATCTGCCTCTCTTGCCTAGGCCCTAACCACGACCATACCTCCCATGCTATTTGTAATGCTTTTGCCCCAATGACTCTGCGTAGTCATTTTGCTTCTCTTAATCTATGTCTAGAGAACCAACATCTTAAGCTGTGATGCCCTTGCAGTGGCCCAGTAATCAAGGAGCCTCAATCCTCACCACTATCACCCGTGAGGGATGCACACATTGAGAGGATGACAAGTACACACGCAGTAAAGTATAATTTCCCTTAAGAGCACACAGAGATAAGTCAGTCTAGGTCTGGTTTCTTTCTATTTTTCCAGATCCCCAATAAGACTCCCCACTGGCACAGCTATAGGGTTGAGGTCTCAGCTGAGTGGCCAAGCCAAAACCTCCAGCACCCTCTGTCCAACCAGTGCTTCATGTCCCTGCCCAAGTAGCTGACACACACACACACACACACACACACACACACACACACACACACACACACTGAGATTTGATTTATACACAAACACACACCTGGGAAAGGCTGGCACGGGGTCTGATAGCTATGCCCCCTTCTGCCCAGACTACAAGGTAGTACCAGCTGTCACCAGCCAGTACTTAACTACTTTTAAGGCTTTTACTGGCCCTTACTAAAGGGTGCTCAATCTTACTGTGTAATGTTACAGTTATCCAAATGGTAAGTATGACCAAGTCTTTCAAGGCTGTTTAGGAGTGGCTTGTACAGTGTCACCAAATACATATGCAAGTACACTAAGAGCTTACCTATCTCTTAAGCCAGCCACAATTAAAAGGTTTGAATATATTTAATATTAAATAATAAAAGAACAAGACAATACTCCGTAACTCAACACAGTGACTACAGAGTTCAGAATCACAGGGAATATTTTAAAACAACATTGCAGGACAGTCTCAAATGAATACAGAAAACATCTAAACTAATCGTTTCTATATTCCTATCTAGATCTAAAAGAAATACTATACCTAAATCTTACAGAGCAAGGCAGATGCAGATGAGAAGTGCTGAAGATATTTTCAGGTCCAAAGACACACACAAAATGCACAGACTCGGTCTCTGAGATGGTTCTTAAATTAATAATGCACATTACTGCTGGGTTAGCCAGGATGACATCACTCTTTGTCACTTGCCTTCAGTTCCCAGGCTAACAGAAACTTGGAATTTAGCATCTTTGTGTCAGAGGTACAAATCTCTCAGAAGTTTGCCTAGAACTGGAAGTCATAAAACAGTTAAACACTTTTGCATTTTAAACCTAGTAATTATTTCTGTTTCAAGACAATAGGAAAACCTCCTAGCTCTAGACATCCTGTCTCTTTGCATTAGACAATAGAAAAACTCCTAGCTCTAGACATCCTGTCTCTTTGCATTAACTAACTTTAATAGCATATCGTAAAACACTAACTTATTTTCTTGAAATTTAGCAAATTAACTCTATGTACCAACTTCTACCATTAATATAGTTTAAATACAATTCTGTTCTTTTCCAGTAGGATTCACTGTGGTTCCATTCTTAAAGATCAGTATATAACCTACAGTTCAGCACACACTTTTGCACCAGTAGTTTAATATACACATAACATATAGTTCTGTTACATTTGTAAGACAAGCCTATGGATCATATTAATAGTCACAAATGACATATAATTATTTACACAATTCCAGATAGCTGGGCTGGCATTGTCACATTTTTATATAAAGCATATTCATGTTTTCATATGACATATAATTATTTACAAAATTCCAGCTACCTGGGCTTGGCAGCATTTTGGTTCATCACATAAACGTTTAGCAAGCGAAGCTACGGAAAGTGTATCGGGTCATTCAGGGGAGCTTGTTCTGAAGGAGGCCAAGAAGTCTAGGCCTGACGTTTTTGCTGCTCTTCCAATTCCAGGCATTTCTACTGAAGTCGATATTGGTAAGGAAACCTGTTCAGAGGTAGCTGGTGATTCTTCCGCAGGTACCGCTGTAGAGGGTGCAAAGGATCTGACTAGCACATCCTCAGGGGAGATGCAGACATCTGCTTTGGCTGCATTGTGGACAGGTTCATCATCTCTGAAGGCTCTCGAGGCATTAAGCAAATTTTGGTTTGTGAGGAGCTCCCTAGCAATATTGTCGAATGCAGGCTGGCATTGGATCCTTTGTCCTTCCACCGAATGGATGCACCACTGAAGAAGCAGAAAACTAAGCATTATTCTTTTCTTCGGGAACAATCAGTGGATTGTTCCCGAAGAAGAGAATAATGCTTAGTTTTCTGCTTCGGGAACAATCAGTGGATTGTTCCCGAAGCCGAAAACTAAGCATTATTCTCTTCTTCGGGAACAATCCACTGATTGGCAAACCTTTTCACAAGGACTGTTTAACACCTTCGTGGCCCTTAGGCAATCCACAGGAGTTTCTCTTCCTTCTCTTTCCCTTTCTCCAGTTTCTTCCCAAACAAGGATCAGAATTGAGGATTTCTCTGATGATGATTTTTCTGGGGATGAGTCCTTAGCTTACTCAGCCCAGATATCGTTTCCACTGGGATATACTTCCCCAGAGGAGGAATCAAATGGAACTGACTCTCCACGGAAAGGTATTAACCTTTGGAGAGACCATTGTGAAAATGAGAGAATTTTCAAGTTTGACTGCTCCCAGGTCTTGGACATACAAAAACATTGATATTTTACAGATGGATTCTTCATGTCCATTTGCAGTATCTCAAGTGTTTCCAGCTTTCTTGGATGCTTTTCCTCTGCTACTAAGTGTCCAGATTCACAATCTCCAACCCCTAAAAGGCTAGACAGGTTCTGTAAAATGCCAGAGGATTGTAATTTTTGTATTTTTTTTTATTTAAGTGCCCTTCTGTAGACTCTGCTGTAGTCTATATTTGTGTCACCAGTTCCAAGATTTCAAAGGAACTCCTTCTAAAACCACTTTTGTAAGGAAGCTATCCAGACGTTGTCCTCCTAAAAGTAAAAGAGGTGCCAGAAAGCCTTATCCTGCCAAGTCTACTTCTACAATTCCTGCTGCTCAGAAAACCACTTTTTCTGAGCAAGCCAGGTAATCTGCGACTACCAAACTATTTGCAGCCAGACCCCTCTATCCTTTCACCTTTCCATGCCCTTCTCTGCGTGGAAACAGATCACCCAAGACTCCTGGGTCCTTTACATTATCCTCAGAGGATATTTTATGGCATGGAACACTCCTCCTACCTTGGAGTATTCCACAACCTCCAAAAGATCAGTTAATTTTCTTTCTTCAGGTGATTCACACGTTGCGCTCTCAGGGTACCATTCAAAAGGTTCTACCTTCCGTAAAAGGAAAGGATATCTACTCAAGAATGTTCCTAATTCCCAGAAAGGATGGTCCTTGGAGAATCATTGAATCATTCTAGATATGTCCCATCTAAACACTGTCTTAAAGGTACAATTCTTCCGCATGTTTTCCTTAAGCAGTCCGCTTCCTGTCATTCTTCCACAGGCCTTCATGGTGTCACTGGACATCAGGGATGCCTATCGTCACAACCCCATTCATCCTCTTTTCAGGAAATGTTTGTACTTTGCTTCCTCACATTTTCAGTTTTCTCCATTGCCTTTTGGTCTATCAATGGCACCATAAATGCTTGTCTCCTCTCATTGCCTATTGCAGACAAAGGGGTATTCATATTTTCCCTTACCTGGATGACCTCCTCTAGGCTCATTCTCCATACCTACTCCTTCAAAACCTTCATTTCAGTTTCTCTTCTGGAAAGACTAGGATTCACTATCAGTTTCCAAAAATCCCCTCTCATTCTTTCACAGGACCATGTCTTCCTAGGATGCTGAATTCAAACAGACAAGATAAGATGGTTTCTTTACCTACTCGGAAGGTCTGGTCTCTAACCACTTACTTTCAAGCCATCATTCCATTCTAGTCTCTGAATGCCAGGGAGTTTCTCCATCTGCTGGGCTTCATGGCATCCATTATTCCCATGTTACCTCTAGCCAAACTTTACATGAGGAGACTGTAGTAGCATCTTCGATCATTCTGGATGCAACATGCTCATCCAGTAGATTTTGTGATTCCTCTCCTTCCCTGTTTTAAAAAAAGAAGAGTGGTGAATTCAACAGATATCCTTGAATCCAGGACTTCCCCTACAACCCCCATCTCAGGAGTTGTTCACGGACACCTCGGATGTGGGATTGGGGGCAACCTTTACCTCTTGGAAAGTTCAGGACATATGGTCTCCTTCTCAGATGAAGGAATACACAAATGAGAGCTCTCATTTTTGCCGTGCTATAACCTTTCATCCTCTTTTTCAACCAAGTCCTTTACAGTGGTTCACAGGCAATATCAGCTGACTCTTCAGGCAGTTTACATTTTTTCCAGTTAGAATGTTGTGGTGGACACATTGAGCAGGTCCATGACTCAATCCCATGAGTGGATGTTGCACAAGGATGTGTTTCTGGATTTTATCCACCAGTGGGGTACTTCTCAAATAGATCTATTTTCCTCCCCTGTGAACAGACGGACTTCCAAAGTTTTGTGCCAGAATTCCTGATCTTCAGGCACGGAAGATAGATGCCCTGTCCTTCTCTTGGAAGGGAATGTTTTTCTATGCATTCCTACCCTTCCTCTCTTTCAGAAAGTTCTGTTGAAAATTCAGCAAGACCAACCAAAAATCTTGCTGGAGACTCTCTCAGCTAAGACAGCATTGGTTCCCCTTCTGCATTTAGCCAAGGACAGTTATCACAACTTGCAGCACAGGGTCTGTCTACGTGCACCGGACAAGGGATCTCTAATACATCCACAAATGTCAACCCTTCAGATGACCCTGTGTCTGATAGGGTTTTGATCCCTTTCAGACACCTGTTTTCTGAGGACATGCTCCAAGTTCTGCAGGAGGCCAGAAAACCCAGTACTAGGAAATTGTACATTTTCAAATGGAAGATGTTTTTCATTTAGTGTATTTCCAGAGATCCACATCAGTTGTCTGTGGATATTCCAGTGGTTCTGTCTTATCAGTGTGAACTACTGAAGGCTGGGTTATCATACTCTTCGGTAAAAACTCATCTCTCAGCCATTTTTGCCTGTCTGCCTATGAACCCTCCTTTGGCTTCTAGGCTAGAAGTCAAATTCTTCTTAAAAGGTGTCCTTCATATCAGACCACCAGGGAAACCATTTCTTCCTCCTTGGGATTTAAACTTTGTTTTGGAAAAACTTACATTGCCTCCCTTTGAACCAGCAGTTTTGTCTTCCCTTCAACATTGCACTTGGAAGACTGTGCTTTTTTGGCTATCACTTCAGCTAGAAGGGTTTCAGAACTTCAGGTCATCTTTTACTGTTTTTCCACAAGTATAGGGTTTCCCTACACACTAATCCCTTCTACGTGCCTACGGTGGTGAATGAATTGGCACTTAATTTATTAACCTACCCACTTTATTTCCCTCTCCACCATTTTCTAGTGAGAAGATTTCACACACCTTGGATGCGCATAGACAACTCAGATTTTATTTTATTTTATTTTTATGTGTTTTATTTTACATTTGTTAACCGGGATGGTCTGACTGGACACAGGTCCATTTTCAGCAGAGGCCCGGGGAGAAAAGCTCCGCAGTAGGTAACATTTTACACAATATGTTAAAATATAGTATACAGCAGAAGACATAAGACCTATATATACAGGAAAAAATAGTTGCACATGGTTAATAACAGAATAAGTATACAGATTCAATCAGCATTAGGAGAAAGACCTAGACTGTAATATATATTACAGTAGGTATATTAGGAAGTGAGATATACAATCTGAATAATTTGAGGACTTATGTAATACATGGGCATAGCCACTTATTCTTTGTGTGTTCTAAGTGAGTTTTTAAAGTGAGAAGAGGTAGGGGCAGAAATCAGAACAGGAGGGAGATTATTTCAGGTTCTAGCTATGGAGTGGGAGAACAGTCCTTTTCCTGCAGTATTTTTAGCCTTAGAGATACAGAGGAGGGGTTTGTCGGAAGATGGGAGAAGACTATTTGTATTATAGTGGGTGAAAAGTTGGCCTAGTGCAGGGTTTTTTTCTGGATGTGTTGCCACATTGTAGGCAGTGACTAATTGATGATACGTTAGTAGCTGGGGAAGTTCCAGCCATTGCAGTTCCCTTAGAGCCTGGCAGTGGTGGGTTCTAAAGATGGCGTTGTTTGCAAACTTGACTATTTTATTATAACATGATTCGAGTCTGGCAGGGTCAAGTTTTCTAAGCTGGGTAAGAATTGGAGCAGCATACATTAGGATAGACAAGAGGTGAGTTTGGGCTAGGGTAATCTGTGCTTGTTTCAAGAGGGATTTCCTGTGTCTATATAGTGTTCTCCTTTTTTAATAGACTTTTTTGATAGTTTGTGAAATGTGGACGTTGAAGTGTAGATTTTTATCAATTTCAACTGCTAGGAGTTTGGTATAGTCAGAGGGAGAGAGAATAGTGCCCTTTTTGGAGGAGACAGTGAAGAATAGAGGGGTGGAAATGGTTTGTTTGGGGGTGAAGAGTAGTAATTTGGTTTTATTAGGGTTTAGGATAAGTTGGATCTGAGTGATCCAACTTTCCACAAAGCTAAAGGATTCCTGGGTGAGGAGTTGGAGGGTGGGAAGTGATGGAGCTGAACAGGTAAGAGTTGAATCGTCAGTGTATTGTATAAATGAAGCATGCTGTGTGGTGGAATGGAGATTATTGGTAAACATGGAGAAAATAAGTAGGCCTAATATGGAGCCTTGTGGTACACCTATGGTAGTTGGGAGTAAGGGGGGATAGTACACTTTGCCATTTAACAGATGGTTGCCTATTTGACAGCTTTTAAACCAGGCTATAGCGGAAGAGGCAAATGATAGGGATGTCAGGGTGTCTAGTAGTAAGGAATGTGAAACCATGGCAAATGCTTTGGAGAGGTCTAGAAATATTGAAGATACAAAGTTGTTATTATTTCTATGTTGGTTGATCCGATTGGTGAAAGAGAACAGAGCAGTGGTTGTGCTATGGTGTTGTTGGAAGCCATGCTCTGTGGGGGAGAGGAGATGGTGTGAGTTTAGGAATTGTCACCGGAGAAGTTTCCACCTTTATGTAGTGGAATAATGTATGATACCTTCCATAGCAGTGGGACATATGCTTCTTGTATGGAGCGATTGATAAGAATAGAAGTAGGGTAGGATAAGGATTCAGCAGCTATTTTTAGAAAGTTGGCTGGTAGATTGTCAGCAGCAAGGGTGGCAGGTTTCAATTTTAGGAGGTGTTTAATTATTGAGGTGGGAATGGGTGAGAGCATAAAGGATGGGATGTTGTCAGGGCATTTGGTTGGGTTATATGTAGGGCTGTTTTTGGATAGTTTGAAGGATAGTGTTAAGATGGATTCTCTAAAGTGGTGATTGAATTTGGAGGCAGTGTCCTTGTTGTCATTCGTGGAGTTGAGTGGGAGTGGTAGTTTTGCCTGGTTTTAGGAGAGAGTTAATGGCATGCCAAAACTTTTGGGGATCTTTTGAAAGTTTGTTTTGGATACTGAAGTAATTATGTCTGTCGAGTTTAGTTTGTCTCTTGGCCTGATTTCTAAGTTGTAGGTAACTTTGTTTGGCTAGGCTAGTATTGTATTTCTTCCAAATTTTCAATCCTTATCCCTTGACTTTAGAAGGGCTCTAGTTTCCCTAGTCAACCATGGTGCATAGTTTGCCTTGGCTCATATTTTCCTAATTGGTGCGAGTCTATCAAGGATATTGATGAGAATATTGTTGAAGTAGTCAACGGCTTGGTCTAGATTTAGGGTTAGTGGTGGTTTGCAGTTACTATGTTTTAGAATACTATTTAGTTGTGTATTTAGTTTGATTGTCTCTGATTTGTCTAAAAAACAATGGGTTTAGCTATGTTGGTACGTTTCTGCAGGAGGAAGGTGGGGAGATGTTCACTAAGACCATCAAGAAAGCATCCTGTCTGATCGTTTTGTTTGGGGCAGTTAGCTAGTGTCCAATCTAGAATAGACTGTTTGTGGGTTTTTTATGTCGATTCTAGTGGGCTCTTTAAGTTGGGTAAAACTATAAAGATTAAGTTAGTGGGGTTGCTAGAGATACAGGCTGACCAAACAGTGTTCAGGTCACCTAGTAAAATGGTTTCTTGGGGGAGATTATCTGTAACATTTTTTCAATGATGGGAGAGTTATTACCTGGGGGAATATAACAGCAGAGAATGATAGTTTTTGCGTCACTTATGCTTAGGGTGAACCTAAGGTTTCAGCATTTTGAAATTTAGGTATGGGGGTTTGTAGAGGTTGTATTTTTATAGAGGATAGCAACTCCACCTCCCTTTTTGCCCACTCTATCCAGCCTTTGGATATTATATCCTGGTGGGAGAATTTCTTCATTTTGGGTACTAGATTTTAGCCACGTCTCAGTAATGGTTAGTATGTCAGGGGAGTAGTGAGCTAAAAATGGGTGTAGGTCAGAAAGTTTGTTAGAGAATCTTCTGATGTTGACATTCAGAATCAATAGGTCAGAGGTTTGTCTAGCAGAGAGAGTTGTGGTCCAGGGTTTGGGTGTATATCTCCAGATATAAGTAGATTTTTATTGATAAACAGTATGTGTTTAATTGTGTGTACTATTGTCTATATTGTTGGATGTAAATGATGTTTTTCTGGTGTAAGATGAAATGTTGCTTTTTCTAGTGATGTGTTTGTATATAATGATGTGATGTTTGTTAGGTACGTAAGGGATAGGAAGAGAAATCTTAGGATTAATGTTATTTTATGAGGGAGTAGTGGTTGGATCTTAGTGGTTTTGGGGTTCAAGTATGGGTGCGAGTGAATGCATGGCAAGTAGATACTGTGTACCTTTTTAAGGTAGAAATTTGATAGGGGGTGTGTATGAGATGTCTTTGATTGGAGGAGGCTGTGGTCAGAATAAATGTAGAGGTAGTGGAGCAAGTGGGAAATGGGGGTGCAGGGTAGGGTAGCGGAGTGAGTGAGCATAGTAGGACTACACCAGTCCTCAAGAGACTGCAGAACCTGTCTATAGGGCTGGTCAGGATAGAACAGTAAAAGGAAAATACCTCTGTAATTAAGCAGGAGTGGGAGGGAGTTGTGCAGGTTTAAGGTGGGGGAGGGGGGTAGATGCAAAGTAATACAAGGTTGTGAGTCAGAAAAACTGGATTAGGCCAGCTGCTAAAAAGAAAACAGGAAAACCAACTAAATCAATTCCAGGTTAGTGTAGTGCAGTAATCTTCCTAATATCTACAAATCTTATGCTACTAATCTGGTACAGTGTGGTGAAAAGGACCACCACTTCTACAGGGAAAAACAGTTGAAGTATGTGCTGCAGGTACATAGGTAGACTTTTTCTAAGAGAAAGTAGTTTTAAGTAATTGACCTAGGAATACGATAGGAAGAGAAAAATGGGGGGGGGGGGGTGGGCAGTATTGTGCACGTGTAGAGTGAAAGGAGAAAGAGTCCTCAGTTTAGAGGACAGATTAAATACAACTCTAACATACACTAGTGTGGCTGAAAGCACTTGGGTGTTGCACCGATGCAGGGTCTCACAGTGCAGGGCAACGAGATAGCCTATTTGGCTAAAACCAAGTCTTTTAGGAAGTCTTGCTGTCTTTTTCTTACCATCTCAGGGCAGACCTGTTTCCAAGCAGGCAATTGCCTCCTGGATCTCTAAGGCTATTTCCTTTTGTTAATGTGTCTCATGGAAAAACTCTTGCTTCTCCACTTAAGGCTCATTCTGCCAGATCTGCCTCTTCTTCAGTTGCTTTTTCCAAGGGTCTGGATACTTTATCTTAGAAGCAGCCACTTAGTCTTCTGTTCATAGCTTCACAAAACATTAAAAGTTGGATGGTATATCTGGATCTAGCGCTGGTTTTGCCAGGGCTACTGCCCCTCTTGCCCCTCTTTCTTCTGCATGAGCTTTGGTATTCTCCTTCATGTTATGACTACTGCAACATATAGAAGAGAAGGACATCTATGTTCATGGTAAGATTTTACACAACTATTTTGTCAGTAGTTTCCAGAATCTGTAGGCCCACCTTTGTGCATAGTGATGACTGTTGCTGTTCTCCATTCATGAGGCATGAAAACTGGTGGCTACAGTTAAATAGCAATTCCAGAGGGCCTGATAGGTCCTGTTTCCTGCTAATTTAGAAGGCATCCTGGGATTATTGTCCAGGCCCATTGATGCAGTGTTCTTGGCCTTAGAGAGAGCATTAAGGACTTGTTCCCTAGTGGTAGCAGGGGGAGTTATATTTGATGGAAGGTTGAGGGGGAGAGAGGGGTAAAGTTGGAACTGAATTTATCAGCCAGTAGGTTTGCTACATCATCTGGCTTAGTATAGGTGGCTCTGTTTACAATGAGCTCTGCACACAACTGTGTATTACTTTTGAGATTGCAGACATAGCTAAAGAATGCCTTGTGGTTGCCCTTGGCTTGTGAGGCCAAATTTACCTCAAATTTGGCTTTGATTGACTTTTTGTCTTCTGAGTTGTTTAGTTTGAGAGTGCTTTTTTCCTGCTGGGTGCTGCACCTCTTAATTTTTGCTATGATTTTCTTCCTTCTGTTATACAGCCTACTGATTTTGTGATTCCACCAGGATGGCTTGTTTTTAAGTTAATTCTGTACTTCCTGATAGGTACAGCTGCCTCTATGCAGCTATTAACATGCTTGTATAGGGTTTCTGTGAAGAGCTCTGCATAGTCAGCAGTGTTCTTGTGGTTTATGTGGGCTTGAAATTTTGCCAGGTTATCACTTAATAGCAAGATGTTAGCCTTAGAGTAGGTCCTGAATATTCCAGGTTTAGCTGGAGGTCCAGGTTGTATTTTTTACTTCAGAGGAGACCATTTTGCAGTTTTTACCTTACAAGAGAAGATATTACAGTGGGGGGTGTGCAGCACTCTCCCATATTAGTGCAGTCCAGATCCGGTATGGTTGCACCCCTTGTTGGTGTATTGGCAGTCAGATGCAGGCAGTTTGTGTTTACAAAACCCAGGAATCAATGTGACTGTACATTTGATGTACAAGATTTCCAGTTAATATTGGGGTGATTATTCACCCATTAATATGGTATTGAGTTGGATGATGTGTGTTTCCAACATTGTATGGGCTTCTTGCAAGGAAGTGGTATTGGATTTTTTTTCTATGGTGATTTGAGCATGGAGCAGTTCAAGTGCATTGTCCTGTTTGAGCAGCCTTGAGGTATATTTATTTTTGATGTAAATCACGTCACCTCCACCTTTAGTCCCTGTCTGTGTAGTACCTGGTCTGAATGTGTGGATGTGTATGGGTGTTACCAAATCAATTTGTGCGTGAATATGTAGCTTACCACTATTGTATGTTTTTGTCTTCATTTAGTTGTATATCTAGAAAAGACTTGAACCTCTCAAAATATTCCACAGGACTGAAATGTGCTTTTCTGGGTTTGATAAAAAAAAGTCAGCCTGTCATTTGCAAATAGTTATTTTTTATTGCCATACCAGTTATTCTGCAATTTGAGAATCCCTTATTTTCTTTGCAAATGTGTAAATGTAGGGAAAAATAAAGGGGGGGGGGGAAGACACTCCTTCCTCTTTTCAAACATACAACTTGCCAGACAAGAAACCCTTTCACCTTAATTCTTGCCTCTGACCCTTGATGCATCCTCAATATAAGCTCATTCTTTAAAGAAGTACAAAGGCTACAATTACCCTGCTCATTAAATCCCAGCTGACTCTTCCAAGATGGCTGCACACTGAATAATTGCTTAATTTCAGGTTTCCCAGTGTGAAAAAAGTAAACTGAGAAATAAGAGCAAGTGATTTTCAGCCTGAGTGACATTTAAGTTACTGGCTAATGATGAGTTCTGTTGCCACACTGTTAATTTTGCAGTTTGACAATTACATAACTAATTTACAGTTACCTGCCTATGCTAATCCAGAATAATTAGAGCTAGAACCCAGTGACGCAAGTGGCTCCTGCCCGTCCATGAATATTCATGCAGTAAACATGGCTCAGTATGTTTTGTCTTCGTTCAGAAGCAGTTGTTTAAACTTTATATATTTTTAAAGTTTGCAAAACATATTTTTTCATACAAAAAAGATGAGCACTTTTATGTTTGAAAATAACTTTGTTTCCCATCTTTAAATATGATCTTTAATACCTTAATGCATTTACTAGAACAGTGTATAACAGTGTATAAGTGTGTTTTATTTAAGGATAGCCAGTACACTTTTTTGAGCTTAAATGTGATGTTTTCTGAAAGCATACAAGCTGTTTTTCACATCTGGGAGAGGAATAGACATCAGTCAGTGTAAGTGGGAAAACAGGCTGTATTGTGCGCTTTAGTATGAGCATCTTAATTTTAGTGTAAGTAGTGCCTGTGGATCCAGTTGTCTGTTTGGGGCAATTATTTCTATATGGAGGGGTAAACATAATTTTTTGAAGATGTACATAGTTTTGTGCATTTGTTCTATGTTAATAAGAGATGGGAGTGAACTGAATGTGCATTTTTTTGTTTGTGTTTCCATTAAATCAAAAAGTCTTGAAAAATGTAACATCGGTTCAAATGGAGATGAGATGAAACAACTACATAGAAAAATCAGACTGCCATATATTAGTAAGTGCATGTAACATGTTAGAAATACACATTCAAAACATGTAGTGTGTAATTGTTGGGCATAGTAGTTCTTAATCGTAATGGCTACACTATCTGTGATATCTTGGAATGTAAATGGTCTTACGGGTATAGACAAAAGGAAATAGTTTTGAATTATATAAAGAAATGCAGAGTGCAAATAGCAATGCGGTAGGAATCTCACTTGAAAAGAAATGAGCATGTGAATTTAACAAAGAAGGGGTTTCAAGATGGATATTCAGCAGACTATCAGGGACAAAGGAAAAGGGGAGTGGTTACACTATACTATTTATTAATTAGAGGGGGCACTGATAGTGATAGAAGAAGGGGAAAAAAGACAAGAGTTGTAAACTTATGGTAGTGAGGGGGTTATTGGCAAGTGAGGAAGACTGGAATTTAATTTGCAAGAGTGAGGATGTATCTGGGGATCTAGATGGGAAAATACAGTAAAAAGAACTAGGTAGGAAATATAATAAGAGGATAGATTTCTGAAAATATTTAAGAAAATATTTGGTGTGGAAGCCATGAATTCAGTAGTAGGAATGCTGACAATTTACTAGACTAGATAGAAATGGTCAGTGGAACATGTACATTTAACTGAAAGCTTTGACACACACCTAGTAGCTTTCAGACCATTCACTAATAAAAACTAGGATAAAAATGTAGACTAATGAAGTAAAAATGAGACGTATAAAGCAGAGAAATGTAGAAATCAGAAAAGAGCACAAATGGCAATATTTTTGGAAGACTTGATTATGCCAGAGTTAGAGGCAGATGGTGCTCCACAGTTAACAGTTAAGCTAGGATGGTGTAGAGAAAACGGAGGTCTAACCACGAACAGGAAACCACATCCAAGAGTCCGTAGTAAAAAAGTTAAACCATTTATTTCATGAACATAAAGATGAGCGCTTTCGCGTAGTGCAATCTACGCTTCTTCAGATGACAATAAATACAAACCTCTTTCCTTAAATACAAAACTGGGTGGGAAAAATAAGGTTAATTATCAGGCAATCAATCAATAAAAACAATTCATCTATAGGCACCAATTAAATCAACACTAGAAAACAGTGATGCATAATGCAGTCACTGAAGACAAAATAATAAATAAATAAATAACTAATTAATTAATTTTTTCTTTGACTTTAAATATCTTAAATAACCATCATGATCTTTGCAATTATATATATATGCATCATTGCTGAGACATTCAATTATGCGCCACAACTTTGCGAAACCCAATTTCCGCTTCATTATGTTGCAGGCGCTCAATGTACTCCTTCACTGGAGATAAATAAAAACAAGAACAGCTATGTCCTAAAACAGCAGCGTCAAAAACCTAAAAGCTAGTTAACTGTGCATAGATTTAAAACGCATACCCTGCAGAATCATTTCTTCAAAGCGAAGGTATTAATACAAACTCACTATATAAAAATATATATTGCTGTGTAATCCAACGTTAAACACGTACATATAAACTCATGAGCATATATATAGGAACATATACATGGTACTAAAACGTATAAATAATATAAATAAAATTAATCTATTTGCAGTATAATAGAAAATGCAGCTGCGTAAAAAACAGTATGTATAAAATCATTAATTCATTAATGTGCAGCGCTTTTTATACTAAACTTGTATCAAAAAATATTGTGAAACTAAATATATACCTGAGGATATACAAGGCCATCTACAAAAACTCAGTAGAAAATACAAACTATGTAGAATGCACAATGAGATAAAATGGTATTACTCTAAATATCAATATAAAACACTCTAAACTCCTAGAGGTGTTTACTTAAAATAAAATAATATGCCCCTAATAAAAATGTCATATTACTATAGACTCGTGAAAATATTCGCGAAAACTCATAAAAGTGGAGTTAATGGTGTCCACTAGTAGGCTCTACTACATTCAAGTAAAGGTTTTATAGAAATAAAGTTATTGAGGCCTGGTGATAAATGTGCACCTAGTCTCAGTATCCAATTCAACTCAGCTTTGGCCAACCTATTAACATTATCTCCACCCCTCGAATTCAGGCTGACTACCTGTAAAACTCTGAATCGAAATGAAAGATGTTGGGGGTATTCCATTAGATGTTTGGCCAAGGCATTGTTTTCATTCCCCTTACGAATGTCGTACACATGATTATAAATCCTGTCTTTAAGTTTTCTTTTCGTTAGGCCTACATAAAATGCTTCACACCCTGAGCAGGTAGCAAGGTAAACTAAATTCTTCGTATCACATGTTGCAACAAACCTTGGGGTAAAAATATACTTCATGTGAGGATGGTAATATTCCTGAACAGTGGTAATATAACCACATCTGTTACAATTCTTACAAGGATAAGTTCCTTGGTTTGACCTCCTGGAGACAGCATCTGGAGTATTTATAACTAGATCATTACACAGAATTCTCTTAAGATTGTCACAATTCTTGTACAAAAAGTTGGGTCTCTCCCCCACTAAATCTCGGGTTGCACAATCCATAATAAGTGCATTCCAATTATGAGAAATCACCCCTTGTATACTCCTGACATCACTCATATATTTCATAGTGTATTTAATAAATCTACTGGAATTGTACGTATTGTAATGAACCCTATGATTGACAATGGGATTGACATTGAGTATCTCAGGTGTCAGTGGGCCCAAGACCTCACGCCTAATATCCCTCACCATATTTAAATCATAGCCCCTGTCAATAAACAGAGACTCCATTAAGTCTGCCTCTGCCAGTAGGGAGTGCTGTTCTTTACAGAGTCTCTTAATTCTCACAAACTGGCTCTTAACAATGCCAGAGAATGTGTGTCTAGGGTGCATGCTATCATAATTAAGGATCATATTCTTCCAGACAGATTTCCTGTATAAAGAAGAGACTATCTGTCCACAATCATTTATCTTTAAAGACACATCTAAGAAAGAAATAGATGTTCTAGAGCATTCTTGAGTAAATGAAAGAAAAGAGGTGGTAGATTCCATATATAACCAGAACTGGTCAAACTCTGTCTGAGTACCTTCCCAGATGATAAGGATATCATCTACAAAACGTTTATACACTCTCACCTTCTCAAACAAAGGGTGATTGAATAAATAATTCATCTCCCAATGTAAAACAACTAAATTAGCATAAGAGTTAGCGCAGGGCATGCCCATGGCAATGCCCCACTGCTGCAAATAACATTTCTCATCAAAAGTAAAAACATTATTATTTAATACCAACTCAAGTAGTTGACATATTAAGATGTTCCTGTCACTACTATAAATTGACCCTTTTGTAAGTAATTCTCGAATGGATTGTATACCCATATCATTGGGTATAGAAGTGAACAAGTTCTTCACATCCATTGCAATGAGGAGGTATTCATGTTGGTCAATATCTAATGATACATTTGTTAAGTGCTCTAGCAGATCGTAAGGGTCTCTTAGAATAGATGGAAACAACTCAACTATGGGTCTCAATAAGTGCTCGACAAAGTTCGAAATATTATAGGTCGCCCAACTCTCACCTGATACAATAGATCTCATAGGTATGGGGACTATATTTTTATGAATCTTGGGCAGGCCCTTAATAACTGGTAAAGCAGGGAATTCAATGTGAAAATATTCATAGATCTCTTGACTAATCTGCCTACACATTAGCATATCATATAACGTGTCATGTACATTATGAATGATATTATTAACTTCACATAAATTAATTTCCTTGTATGCATCTTGGTCAGTAAGCATCAAAAGCATATTTGCTTTATAGTCTGAAGCATTAAGTACCACCACCCCACCACCTTTGTCAGCAGGTTTAATAATAATGTCACTTCTGTGTTTAAAATCATTAAGAGACTTGTATTCAGAGGCAGTTATATTATAATATGCAACCGTGTTGTTATTGATCAAAAAGAGAGAGTAGAAGTCCATCTCACAGAGCCTTAAAAAACATTCTACATGGCAAGGCATGGCAGGTATAAAACTACTCTTTCGTTTGAACTGAGATAGCTTCATGGCATTGTCACTCATCTGTGGTTGATCTATAAATAATAATTTCAAAGACACCATACGACAAAAAAGTCTTAAGTCAATAAGGGTTTCATTCAAGACACCAGAGCTAGCTGGAATGAAACTGAGACCCCTGTTCAAAGACTAACTTGTGTAGTATCAAGTATAACATCAGAAAAGTTGAAAACCAAATCAGTCAGTGTCTTGTCCTTCTTGCTTGCCCGAATCTTTCCCCTGATGATTTTCTTTTTCGTGGACCTCTGCTGTTCGAGTGTCCCCTGTTCTGATAAATCTGTTTGACTGGATAGGGCAAAAAAACGGGCATTATCATTGATAGGAGCTTTAGGTATAGCCCCAAGTACAGAGGCAACTTAATTGTCTAAAAATGCTTGTTGATTTGGTGGGTGTGTGTCAGTACCCAAGGAATTAACATTGCCGCCAGCGTCTGTTTGTATAGCTAGCGCAGGCTTTTTGCCTCCCATTAGATTAAAAGTGGAAGAAGGTGACAAATCTCGTGAAGATGGAGTCCCTGTGGATATGTTCACATTATTCACAAGTGGCAAATGAGTGGTAGAAGAAGAGGCAGCTTCATTATTGGTGTCAATAGTACGTGCTCTAGGCCAAACAAAAATCTGGCCTCGTAGGAAGTCATTATGATCTCTCAGTAACTTCCTTTGTTTTGCTTGTTTCAGTCTAACGCTGAAAGCGCTAACCTGCGTGCATATATTGTGTAATCTGTTTAGGCAAAAGTCAGAAGTAAAGCGCTCAGTAAGATCTTTATATGCAGCATCAGCCTTATTCCTTAACTCTGTCTCTAAGGGCTGAAAATACTGTATGAGCAGTTTCATGTATCTGAAGCCTAAATCAATATTTAAATCTTGCCATTGTTTCAGCAAGGTGGGGTGGCTATTCCCATAGGTAGGCATGCAGAAAACCCGCATGCCTCTGGGTACCACCTGAAAATGTAAACAGGCTTCTAAATGTAGCCTTTGCCAAACAAAGCATTGCAATTTATATAAATCATCCTCAAAAGTTTTAGACAATGCGTAAAACTCACTTAGATTCTCAGCATTGTTCAAAGGTGTGGCAGCATCACTCGTGTTAACAAAGTCCAGAGTCAATAAAGGGTTCCCATCCTGATGTAATATGCCATCCCACAGTTAAGCTAGGATGTGAGATAAAAATGGTACTTTATAATCAGTCTTCAGGAAATTCTCCAGGAACAGATGGTATTCCTGTTGAAGTGTGGAAGTTAGTAGGGAAGAAAGTGATGACCTAAAGGATTTTGCTTTAAGAGTATTTTAAAAGTAGTGAAAGCATTAACAGCTGTGGTGAGTGTGTTACATAAAAACAGTAAAGACTCTTAAGACCCGGCTTCATATAGACCCATTTAATTTTAACCCGTGATTTTAAAGTGTTTGTCTCTACTAGCTAAAAGAATGGCAAAGATGTTGCCAAAATTAATTGATATGGATTGGTGTGGCTATGTGGAGGGGAGGCAAATATTTGACAACATTAAATGAACATTGATGATCCAGAGGAAAGCAGAATGTAGGAAAATGCTGCTGTTGATGATAGGTCTTGATACAGAGAAAGCATTTGACAGAGTAAGCTGGGATTTTGAGTAGAATTAAGTGTGAGGGATATATGAAGGATTGGAGATGAGAATTAAACTGAAGGGGGGGATGATGTTCTCTAAGCTGTTTGAACAGATTAACCAAGCAGGGGTGTCCCCTCTCCCCTTTATTCATACACACTCATGTGTAAATATATCAAAAAACCACAATGGAGGAGCAGCAGTCTCTTGCAGTGTTGAAAGTACGTAGCAATGCCAATGAAGTAGATCCCAAAGCAATAGCTGTCCAATTAAAATTTCTTTATTACATAAAAATAATAGAATGTGAGCACTTTTGCGGGGATAATTCCGCTTCTTCAGACGTTTAAAAAGAATGAATAAAATCTAGTATATATATATATATATATATATATATATATATATATATATATATATATATATATATATATATATATAGCAGGCTCAGCTGACAGTTACTTAACAAATCAATTAACATTTAAAACAGTCAGTTACCTGTATTACTAGCAATCCTTAGCTAATATATTAAAAATACATTAAAAAATCATTAAATTTAAAGAGCGCCTAAATAAAATCTTGCTTAATTCATTATGTATACCAACATTGCATGAGATAAAAGCAACAATAGCAAAAATATATAGCAAAAATATATTGCTACCTAAGAGTCCTGGCTTTGAGAATTGGTTTAATGGTGACGCTATCATTTAAGCCTCTTCCCCTATGTGCTGCCAGTCTAAGAATCCACCTCAGCTCTGCTTGCTCTGTCAGATTGGTAATATCACCCAACCTAACATTGGGATACTGAACTTGTAAAACTTGGAAATAAAAAATTTGTTGTGTAATAAAGAAATTTTAATTGGACAGCTATTGCTTTGGGATCTACTTCATTGGCATTGCTACGTACTTTCAAAGCTGCAAGAGACTGCTGCTCCTCCATTGTGGTTTTTTGATATATATATATATATATATATATATATATATATATATATATATATATATATATATATCCAGAGCGAGAGAGGTGTTGGCAAATAAAATGAGGGACTCAGAAATGGAAGGATATTGTTGGTCTGGTAATCAAGAAAGCTTGAATTTATTTGCAGATATGATTTTGTACATGATAAATCCAGAACAAGACCTGTGTGTTGATCATTTAAGACAGCTTCACTTTTTTGAGGCTACACAATTAATGAAGATACAGCAAAGGCTATAGTGGTATGTGTCCACACACAAATTGGTTCAGCAAGACCCACATTTATACGGAACACTATAAGATTAGGTATTTAGAAGTATGGCTTGAAAAAAACTTCTGTTAAAGCAGCTTAAGGATATGTGGGAAGAGGCTAAGCAAAAGATAATGCAAAAACTGAGGAACTGGAGGCTTTTGTGTGTGGTTACGGATAGTGGATAGTAAGACATAAGCAGTGAAAATGTTTTAGTGCCTTTATTTTTATACAGTCCAGCTTATTTTTGTCAACTAGAGGAGATATTGTGGATAAAAATTAATACAGTTGAAAAAAAATATTGGGGAGGGGAAGAGGACAAGAGTCAAGTGTGATAAACTGATCCTTCCAATGGAACAAGGTTGTTCTTGCATGATTTGAAGGGATATTTTAGTGCTACATAATTGAGACTGATATACAAAGCATAATCAGAAGGTTATGATTCAAAATGGAAAGGTATGATGATAAAGCAAGAAGGGGGGTGGGGGAGTTCAAGAAAGAGTGTGAGATTTTGAGTGCAAATCCTGAAACAGAATAATAACCATACAGCATATTATATTCATAAAGCAGCAGGAAGTATTGTAAGAATTAAGCCAATATGAAAATGCAGCTTTTGCCACTAAGGATGACTACAAGTAGGGTACAGAAAAATAGGCAAGAGGATGCTAGAATTTTCTGGAGAAAACTGGCAAAGGAGCCAAGATATTCAGAGCAAATAACTAGAGAAGGAAAGGTAATAGAGGGGGATGAGGTCAAGTAGATGTTTTGACTAGAGGTGTAGGCTGTCAGCCGTACCAGGGGTTGATATCATAGTATAGGCAAAGAGAAAGGGATAGGGTAATCTTAAGTGAAACACCTGCTGTAGTAGTTTTTAGTTGAATCTAGAACAGAAGCTGCTGTTGAAGGGATAATTAGTAGGGCATGTAAAATATTGCAAGATAACTATAAGAATCAGTCTGGGGAGGTTAGAACTGATTGGGAAGAGACTGGAGAAGCAATTTAAAAGAAAACAATGGTAGGACTTATGTATGGTTAGCAAGTATGCAGCAGTGTCCAGAAGGTTTAGGATATTAGGATATACCCCAAGCAGATGTCAAAGAATTATCCCTCCTGTAGATAGCAAATGTTGGAGGTTTAATGAGGAAGAAAGAGTTAACTGGGAACATATGATTTGGGAGTGGGCAGATTTTAAAACATTTCTTACACAGTACTCTCAGAAATATTGGGTGAACAAATGACTATAACTAAGGAAATGATTCTTTTGAGCTTGGGACACTGAATTACTTAGACATAGTAAGGGCTTATTAATTTTAATTCTGTTGGCTGCCAAAAAAAGCAATTAATAGAAAATGGAAATCAAAATTTAAATAAACTGTATCTGAAGTATTGAATATTATAAAAGATAAAAGAACTGTAGGGAGATCTTTATAAAATATACGGAGCAAATTACATAGACAAATTAAAGTTGTAGAAACAATAGATGCAGAATAATAATCAGGAGAGAGAGGAAGGCAGGAATTCAGCAGTTTGTAATGTTGGACTGATAGTTGCAAAGAAAGAAAATGTGATGTGTAATGTATGTAAATGGAAAAAATGTTACTATGATATGTTTTATTTTCTGTTAATGTGTTTTTGCCTGTGTCTTAAGTGATAATTTAATAAAGTTGTTTAAAAACATCCTAACTGAGTGATATACTTTCTGTACATCAAGACCCGTAAAAAAATAGTGTTTTCTTATACTTCCCTCTGGATCAGCATTGTTCTTTTAATGTTACTGATCCTTATCTGTCAAGGTTATCCATACTTTGCCATTCTTTTTGCTAGTATAGATGTAAACACTTTATCATCATGGTTTAAAATTAACATATGCTGTTTCAAGCTGGATCTGAGGGATATGTACTCTTGTTTGGTAATACAGCCTCTATAGCTTTCTTTGAGGATGCTGGTACTCCACTCCCCCCTTTAACATTTTGTTAAACAAAACCTTCCAGATCTTTATCACACTGTCTCTTAACCTCTATGTGTTCCTGGAGACTTCCCTGTTGATTGATAATATGCCACCAATGTTCTCCTCCAATGTCCTTCAAGAATGCAACTGCAGTCATAACATGTGGGTTGTCCTGCCTCAGGCAGCCCTCGGTCGGCCGGATTCCAAAGTCTGGGTCTGACGTCGGCTGATGTCGCATTTCTCTCCAACGTCAGAGCGGCTGGAGTACATAAGCATCAGCCGACGCCATTTTCTTCAGTCCTTCTTACCGCGCGGTGCCCGAAGCAGAAGCAGTTCGCAAGTGCCGGTCGGTCAGCTCCTGTATTCTACGATACCGAAGTCATCGAAAAAGCTAAGTACCCCGTTGGGGACCTTTTTCTTGCCTCAGCCGATGTCAGAAATTACTGAAAAAGTTAACAATTGTCTTTTTTGTGGTAAACAAATACCTCATAAGGATTTCCACTCTTACTGCCTCCCTTGCCTGGGCCCAGACCACGACGTCTCGGCCTGTGTAGCCTGTGCTCGCTTCAACAAGCGCACTCTCAGGTGCCGGGCGGAGTTCGCTGAAGATTTTTTCGGCGATAAATTTGCCTACACCATGCCGTCGGATCTTCCGACATCACAAACACCCAAAAAGCGAAAAGACCGGGACCGACATCCTCGGCCCGCGTCTACCACCGACTCCACGCCAAAACCTAGCGCGAGTGCTCCTGTTGCCCCCGAGACGCTCTCTCCACCGCTCCGAACCGAAGACACCACATTACCGACGACTCCGATTCCAGACTTTACTCCGCCAGTTATAGACTTTCCTCCGGATACCGAAACCGAGGAAATGCCCGAGACCATTGCTGTAGACAAGGTCACTCCTGCACGTGGAGCTGCCAGGCCTCCTATGGCCATGTCTATTAAGGCCTACACTAGGGCTAAGGCAGCCAGCAAAACAAAGCATATTACTTCTAAATCCTTACCTCAGCCGACTCCGGAGACACAAATTATGTCCATGGCTGCTGATTTAATTTCCATGATTAAAGGTTCACAGGCCCATCCTGAGAGAGCATCCCAGCCTCCTTCTGATAAAAGGCCCCGGGTTGAACCCTCTGACCCTACTCCTTCAGATGAAGACTCTGAGGGCTCTGTCCACTCTGATAGCCAGGAAGAGCTCTTCCAGACTTATGAGGACTTGGATGCAGAAGATTCCATCCCTTCGGCCTCCCCTCCTGAGGATATTTCTTTTGGGGAAGTTCTGCACACCATGAGGGAACATTTCAAGTGGCAGGGTCAGGAATATTCTGATTCTAGGAAACGCCTTAGGACTTTCCTTAAGAAGCCTCAGCACAGGCCCTTAGCTATTCCTTCTGTACTTGATGTTTTGGATGATTTGTATTCTGACTCTAGTGCTACCCCTGATTCTCTTCCTCCTGCTCCAGCCAAGCCAGACAGGTATTACAGGGTCCCAGAAACTCATTCCCATTTATTCAGGGCCCATTCTGCTGATTTGGAAACTATTTCACAGGGGCCTAAAGGAGTTTCAGCCTCCACCTCAAAAAATCCTTTGCCCTCCAACAGGGAAGCAAGGTCATTAGAGAGATGGGGCAAAAAGGTTTACACATCCACTACCTTATCTATGAGAGCTTTAAATTGCCTTTTTCATATGTTACAATATCAGGATTATCTCTTAGAAGATTTACAAAAAACATTAGCTTCTCCTGATCCTTTAGACAGGAAGTCTTTGCAGGAAGCTGTACATAACACTCAGCAAGTAAGCAATCACTTCCTGCAGTGTGGATATGATGCACTGGAAGCTTCATGTAGGGCAGCTATGACAGGAGCAGTGATTCGTAGACATGCTTGGTTAAAAGATCAACCTCTACCAGATCATGTAAAAGCAAAACTTCTGGATGCACCTTTGGAAAAGAACAAGCTTTTTGGTGCGAATGCTAAGGATGTGTTAAAGACCATCGAAGAAAAAGCAAAATCAGTTCAGACTGTGAAAGATTTCCTCCAGGTTCAACCCCCCAGATTCAGTAGGAATTGGCCTTCGAAAAACTGGTCCTTTCCTAATCCAGAAAAGTTTCAAAGGGGTAAGAACAGACGTGGCCGAGGAAGAGGCCAATACAGAGGCCCTTACAGGGGACGACAATGGCAGCCAGGAAACCAAAGAAGTGACGCAGGGGTTTCACCTGCCCAACAATCGCAAACTCAATGACTTTCCTCTACTACCGCCTACCAGGGAACAACTAGAAGCTCCCTTGGGCGGGAAATTATCCCTGTTTGCAGAAAACTGGCACAGACTGACAAAGGACAAATGGATTTTGGACATTATAGACCGAGGGTACAGGTTTCATTTTCATACCTTACCAAGAAAACAAGGCATGCCAAACCTACCACAAAATCAAAGGGCAGAGGCTATCAAGCAAATCACTCTGCTGACTCGAATGAAAGCAATAGAAAGAGTTCCACAACAAGAACAAGAACATGGGTTTTACTCAAGACTGTTCCTTGTTCCAAGAAAAGAATCTCAATGGAGACCAATACTGGACTTGTCCGCATTAAACACCTTTCTTATAGTACCAAAGTTCAAAATGCTGACTCTACAGCAACTCCTTCCCATGCTGGGCAAGGAGTCATGGCTGATTACTCTGGACCTCAAGGAGGCATACCTGCATGTCCCTATCAGAGACAGCTGCAGAAGATACCTCAGATTTCTTGCAGGGCCAGAGCATTATCAATTCTCAGCATTGCCATTTGGCTTATCTACTGCGCCCAGAGTATTTACAAAATGCCTGGCTTCATTGATTGCTCATTGCAGGCTCCAGGGTATACAAATTTACCCGTACCTGGACGACTGCCCCATACAAGCGGACGACAAATTGATGTTGACAGAAAACCTGGATTATGTCATACGATTACTTCAAGCTCTGGGATACACAGTCAACTTCCAAAAGTCAAGACTGCAGCCATCCCAGCAAATAATCTTCTTAGGAGCCAAACTAGACACAGCCTCTCAGATGGCTTACCTGACAGAAGACAAGCAAGAGAAGTTAACTCATTACTTCAAAGGTTTAGCAAAACTCACCCAGATGACTGCAAGGAGATTCCTGCAGGCCCTGGGTTACATGTCATCCTGCATTCTACTGGTTTCATTAGCAAAACTACACATGAGAAAGCTTCAATGGTACCTAAAAAGCATTTGGTCTCAACACAGCAACAACTTGGAGACAATCATACCACTCATTCCATGCCTACAAAAGGAAACACATCTGCATATAAACCAAAAGGAAATGCTGGCAGTAATGCATGCCATCGAGGCTTTTCAACACCAACTCCAGCAAGGCCATTTAATGATACGGACAGACAACACCACTGTGATGTGGTACATAAACAAGCAGGGGGGCACCCACTCTTACCCCCTTTGCAGACTGACAATGCAGCTTTGGGAGAAATCACTGAGCCTAAACATCCAGTTACAATCCCAGTTTGTTCCAGGAAAAGACAATGTGTTGGCGGACAGCCTAAGCAGGAATTTCACAGATCCACACGAGTGGAGGTTACATCCGAAGGCCTTCAGACAACTCACTTCGACATGGGGCAAGCCAGAAGTGGACCTATTTGCCTCTCACCTCAACCATCTTCTACCAAAATTTTGCACAAGGACATACCATCCAAAAGCTTGGAAAATAGATGCCCTCTCATTCAACTGGAACTCCCTAGCAATCTATGCATTCCCACCTCTGCCACTGATGGACCTCAGTATTACTAAAGATCAAAGCAGAGAAGCCCAAGGGAATCATAATAGCTCCGGATCGGCCAAGACAACACTGGTACCCACTACTACGGAGCATATGTCACACCAGGAGGTGGGCCCTCCCTCAGTGGCCTCTACTTTTGACTCAACACAATTTCGAAACACTGCATCCAAACCTTCAAACACTGCAGCTAACAGCCTGGGAGATCCCATAAATAACTTCAGCTTATCTCTCTCCAAGGAAGTTCAGCGGATAGTAACAGAGGCTCGAAGACCATCCACCAGAAAGGTTTACTTAGCAAAGTGGAAAAGATTCAGCAATTGGAATACCAGCAAGGGACATGATGCATCATTGCTGAACATCCCACTTATCTTGGAATATTTGGCAGATATGTTAAAGAACGGGCTCTCATATTCTTCCATAAAGATACATGCATCTGCTATTTCAGCTAGATACAACACTGATCCTCCTGTTTTCTCTCACCTTTTACTAAGACAATTCCTCAGGGGAATCAAGAACATTAAGCCACCAAGAAAGGCCCCAGTGCCAGCCTGGGGCCTCAATTTTGTCTTAGAAAAACTGACTCTACCTCCTTTTGAGCCAGCAGCTTCAGTTGACTTGCAATTTCTCTCATGGAAGACAGCTTTCCTGTTGGCAATTACCTCAGCAAGAAGGATTTCGGACCTACAGGCCCTAATGGCAATACCACCCTTTATTAGTTTCCACAGAGACAGGGTTTCATTAAGGACCAACCCTACTTTTATGCCAAAGGTGGTATCTAGGGTTTCTCTAAATCAAGCCATTCATCTGCCTGCTTTCTTCCCCAATCCTGAGAATAAGGGGAAAGACTTTGCATACCTTGGACATTCACAGACAACTTCAATACTACCTGGACAGAACCAAGGCCAGTAGGAAGTCTGAACAACTTTTTGTAGCTTACGCCCCTGCAGTCCAAGGAAAAGCAATTTCAAAACAGACTATTTCTAAATGGATTGGACATTGCATCAGATTCTGTTATTCTTTTCATGGAAAGACTGTTCCAGCCAATGTCAGACCACATTCCACCAGAGCTACAGCCACCTCTGCAGCATTTTTAAGAGGGGTGCCTACCAAGGACATTCTAGAAGCTGCTACATGGAGCTCCGTGCATACATTCTCCAAACACTACAATCTCCGTCTATATTCCAGATCCAGAGCAGGCTTTGCTTCGGCAGTCCTGCAGGGTTTGATTGCCACACCATCTCTTTCCTAGTGCATACCTCCTCCCCCAGCTAAGCTATGGTATTCTACCCACATGTTATGACTGCAGTTGCATTCTTGAAGGACATAGTACAGTTTTGTACCTACCATAAATGTAGATGTCCGATAGACATGTAACTGCAGTCGGATTTTCCCTCCTCCATACCCCTCTATGCCTAGGGTCCACTCCTATCCCTGTTACTCTTAGCTGGGGATATCTGTTATGGTGTATTTGTTTTATTGCTCATTTATTTGTTTGGAATCCTGTTTTGTCTTCCAATTTGATTACAGCCTTCCTTGGAGGGCACCTGGCATCTGGGGCAAGAAACACTGAAGAAAATGGCGTCGGCTGATGCTTATGTACTCCAGCCGCTCTGACGTCGGAGAGAAATGCGACATCAGCCGACGTCGGACCCAGACTTTGGAATCCGGCCGACCGAGGGCTGCCTGAGGCAGGACAACCCACATGTTATGACTGCAGTTGCATGTCTATCGGACATCTACATTTATGGTAGGTACAAAACTGTACTTTTCCATCTTTGGTGATAATTGGTAAGCCTCATATTCTGCTAACTCTGGTATAATTAAGCCTTCCATAAATATGTCCATTTAGGTTTTTTTTAGTTTCCTTCATTCCTCTGCATTATATACTTTTTTGTAAAAATTTTCAAAATATTTCTTAGACTTTTGCTGGACCTATTGTTTATCTGAAATAGCCACTTTAACTGCAACCTTTGTAAACCTATGCATATTATACAAATAACCCCTTATTTTTCTTTTAGCACTATGCAATTGTTTATCATCTTGTTTTGCGAGAATCTGCTTCTGCTGCAATATTTTAACCTTTGTCACCCCCTGTAAATACTTTTCCATGTCTATTCATCTGCCATGTTTTTAAACTACATTTTCATTTTGTCCGTCTTGCTAACTATCCCTTCTGAAGTAGATTCTGTCTTCTGTAGTAACTGTTCTCACTTCTAGTACCGGCATTACCTCTCCCTTAAATTCTTGTCATCTTTACAGAAGTAAGAAACCACCACGGTTTAATTTCCGCATCATTACCCTGCATCTTTCTTAGTTTTTATTAGTGCATGGTCAGATAACATTATTGGATGTATCTCAAAAGTTTTAGTTAATGGGCATATATGCCTGTGAACTGTAATTTTTGTGCAGTCTAACACTTTTTATCTTTGGGAATAACCTATAAATTACTGGTGCCTGTTACTGAATCCGTATCTTTCATGCCAGGCAGGCTACCTCAGGAATTTGACTTCTTTTGTTGCGTTTTCCTTTCAAGGTCTCTGATAAGTCATCATTGCAAATTTGATTCCAATCGCCACCCATACAGCTGAAAAGCTGTTTTTCTTCCAAAATTACCCTTGGTTTTATATTAGTAGTTTTAGGTGGAGTATAAATACATGCTAGTATAATCTTTCTCCCTGCCAATAGCTCCTTATTACCACAGCTATGTTATTGTCTGTCCGTCTGTCATCTCTCATTGCCAGAGTCTTTATTGCAGTCTGTTATTACTCCCCATTTTATTTGTCCTTGACTTCCTGCCAAATGTCCACCCTGAAATTCTTTGTCAAATTCATATGCTCATTTCCATCCAAATGAGTCTCCTGTAGCATTTCTATTTACACCTTACAGTTTTAGTCTAAATTAGTACTGTCTGCTTTTTGTACTTATGCTGCCATTTACATTTCATGTTAATATTGACAGAGCAGGTCATTCTGGTTTGTTTCCTATTTTCAGCAGAGGCCCGGGGAGAGAAGCTCCAAATTATTAAACATTTTTAAGGATAATAATTTTACAATCTTCCAAAGTATAAAACAAAAATATTTTGTCCCTCTTACATGAAGCTTACATGCAAATACTAACCCCTGGCAGGCTGATCTTGTATGTAGTTTTTTTCTCATCTCTGTTTGGTTCCAAGTTACATTTTCCCACAATCTCAAATTAAAGCACTTGAAAAAGTCTAAATACATTTTCAACCCTTATACCCCTTTAACTCACCGTAAATGCACTCAGCTGTGCATTTACAGTTTACCCATCACAGTAGAATTAACTGTCCAAAACTGACAGCTGCTCCCACAGACATTATTCTGATGTTAAGGGAACCATCCTAAAGTGCACATTAAATCCTATGTTCCCAATTAAACTGATTGCTGTCTGCTCATACCTTATCTCTATTAACCTTGCATAAAGGGTAAACTGCTTACATGCATTCAGTAAGCAGTTAACTTTTAAGGAAAAGTGCATTACCTACCCTTTAACAAACTACATTGTTGCATTTAATATATGAAGGTACTAAGGTTGCAATGGAGACAGCTGCATGTATATCTTGTTCATATCTCACAGTCTCAGACTTCCTTTATTTTTCACTTAAATGCTTACCAATGTACTTTTAAAAGTTAATTACATTGTGACTCATAGATTTCACTCAGAGCACACTATTCAGACCTCTTATTGATTACTGGCACATGCAGGCTGCTTATTTTCAACTAAAAGCAATTGTTAATGAAAAAAGTTACAAACTTTGCAAATGCAAAAAAGAACCCTTGTAGATTTTGACTAAAACATACTGTTCAGACTTCTCATGATTAATTGCTACACTTGCAGATGGTCTCTACAACTAAAAGTATGAACTAATAGTGGTGAAATGCAGTTACTTTTGAAAATGCAAAGGAAAAAAACACAAATTTTTTCTGCTTTTCATCATATTTCCTTGTTTTTCAAGCCTATTTGCTTGAAATGAAACATGTATAGTTTTAACCTAGTCTACATAGCTACATCTATAAAATGAGAAATTGTTTTAATTCTGTATCCTCCATTAGCCCAAGATCGCATTATCTTGCTTTTCCCAGCCTTTCTTACCTTCTTACAGTGAATACATTACAACTAAAATAAATTGCAGTCTTTAGTATCACTAGTTCAGAATCAGTGATGTCAGCATGGAATGCCATAGTTTTTGGTTTCAAATCTCAAATAAAATCTCATTTTCCTTTCACTTATATAATTCTAGTATATACAGCAATCATTGAGAACTCTCCCTACCTCACATTTAAAGTACTTCAGACTGCATATTACAAATAACTGCTTTACAGTATCACACATTTCAATCAATGTCTTTATACATATATTAAGGAAAAAAAACTGCTGTACTTCATTACTTGAGATTCTTCAGTGTCTGTATAAACATTAATGGCATAAAGTGAAATATATGCCTTACAGTTCACCCACTGGTTTAACGCGATCAACATAATCCAATCTTGCAATATCACAATTTCACCGCCAAAGATGAAGTTTTCTCAGTTAAAACACGTCAATGAAAGGAAATAAAAAATGGAGGTAACAAACACGACTCTGAGCTGAAATAAGTACAACTTTTATTAAAATTCAGTAAGCGCTTTCACATGGATCCACCATTCTTCCTCAGATTGTTATAAAAACTGATCAGATGCTTATGCAAAGACATTACTTGCAAAACAATTAGCATGCTCAGGAGCGTCTGATGCTCCTTGGATTGATTGGTTACCATGGCGACTAATGCATTAATTGTTTAACAAGTTGCTTTTTGTGTTTAAAATAGAGGTTGGATCAGTTTTTATAACAGTCTGAGGAAGCATGGTGGATCCATGTGAAAGTGCTTGCTGAGTTTTAATAAAAGTTTTATTTATTTTCAGCTTCGAGTCGTGTTTGTTACCTCCGTTTTTTATTTTTCTTCATACAGCCAATCTTTTTCAGCCACTTGCAAAACCACATTTCACATATCTAATCTAACATTTAATGAAATTTATACTTAGTTTTCCCACATTCTGTAATTTTACATTGTGGCTAGTCTTCTATGAACTCAAATTGAAGGTATAACTGGTATGGTAATCAAGAAAGTTTGTGTTGTGGAACATTGAGACATCTTCAGATCTTTTGGGATATGAAATTAAGATAACATAAAGGCAGTGAGTTATGTACCCACACGTGAACTGATTGCTGTTCCCATATTTATTGGGACATAAGATGGAAGTATTTAGGTGTATGGATTGAAAAGGATTCTGTTACGGCACCTTAGGATATTTGGGAAGAGGCGAAAAAGGTAACACAAAAACTGAGAAACTAGAAGCTCTTGATTCTGGATACTAAGATACAAGCAGTGTAATGTTTTAATCCATTTTTTTTTACAGGTCATGCATATTTTTATCAAGCATAAGAGAAGTTGTGAACCATAATTTTATTTGGGATAAAAAGGGCAAGAGTTAAATGGGATTAA
Source organism: Protopterus annectens (assembly GCF_019279795.1). Lineage (NCBI taxonomy): Eukaryota > Metazoa > Chordata > Ceratodontiformes > Protopteridae > Protopterus > Protopterus annectens. Next base: position 191,204,053 of record NC_056731.1, read on the forward strand.
GTTGATCCTCCCCACAGAACAGTGAAGTTACACTTGACAGTAGGATTTGGATGCAGATCTTGTAGAATATCAAAATACATAAAGTTGCAGAAAGTATATTCTAAGAACTAAGCCAGTGCTGATATAGAAAAGAGGCAAGAAGGGACTGAATTTATTGAAAAAAATGGCAAAGGAACCAATGCACTGGAAGTAATATTACTAGAGAAGAAATTAATCAAAAGAAATGAGGCCAAGCAGAAGTTTGGACTGCAGGTTAGAAACTGCATTGCCTACCCAGGGGTATTGATATCAAAGTATAGGAAAAGAGAAAGGGATAGGGGGATGCTCAGTGAAAGACCAGCTGTGGGAGCGTTTTTATTCCAGTCTGGAAAGATGCAATAATTAGGACTTGTTGTATATTGTATTATAATTATAAGAATTAGAGTTGGTTAGAAAAAAATTTGAGTAGTGAGACTGGAAATTTACAAAGGAACACTAGGTAGACATCTGTATGGCTCCCAAGAATCCAACAAAGTCTAGAAGGTTTACATTTTTCCTTGGAAGTGATTACGTAATTTTTTTATACCTCAAACAGCCTTCAGAGCATCTTTCCCAGGTGGATAGCAAATGCTGGAGGTTTGATATGAAAGAAAGAGGTATCTGAGAACATGTTTGGGAATGTAATAAGCTAGCAGATTTTAAAAATTCCGGGCAGTGTACTCTTTCAGAAATGCTGGGAGAGCAAATGGATGTAACTGTAGATTTTTTTAAATGGTATTGAACCACAACTAATATAGTAACACAAGTACATATGCTTTAATATAAATGAAAACACACCATGGTAACATTTGTCATGTACTTAACACGTATAAACTTTTTAACATTCATTCACTTTGACATTACGTAAGTTGTTCAATTCCTTATATCCATCTTTCCTTCCTTTAAACCTCATTGATCCTCCTGAATATTATTCTGCAAGTATTGTTACCACAGATTCCATTTATTTGTGTGATTTGACCTTTTTTTGTTGATTTCCACCTCCAGTCATTTTATCTCCTTTAAAATGTTTAGTACTTCATTTACAGTTGGTATATATTTTGATTTCCATTTTCTAGTTTGGCAGCCAGTACCATTAAACTTAAGATGCTATGTAGTCCAATCTCGCCTACATTCTTACCTGTGGGTTCAGTGCCGAATGTCGGCTTCGACTCAGCCATACTTTTTTAGCTCAAAGTCTTTTTGTTGGCTGGGCTAAGATGGTATCACATGCTGCACTGCTGTCTATCCCCAGATCTCATTTGCCACTCATGTAGCTAGGACGTGGTCTCGCTCTTGGCTGTGGCTAAGTACCCTTTTTTCTTCTTTATCAGAGAAGTTTTTTGCAAAAAAGCTATTTTAATAGCTATTGTGTGTGTTCTTGTCTGTATTGTGGAAAAGTTGTGTTTCTTGATTGTTTAGTCTGTGGTATCCCACTAGCTGTTTCCAATGGGCTAGGCCCGTTTCAATTAAAGGGCCTAGTCTGTCCCCTTGCTTTCCTTGTGTGCTAAAAGTTTCCCGGGACTAAAACCGTTTAAATTAGTGGAATTAGTCCTCCCCCACTTGTGTTTGTGTCTGAGGATCTTTTAACTTAGAGATCTTGTAGTATTCTGTCTGTTGTAAGCTTTTTCCCCGTCTTGTGACTGTTTGACCGTTGGTCGATTTTTCAGTGGTTAATTGTTGTTGGTTAACTATGTCCAAAGATACTAAGGAGCATAAGCCCTCGGGCTTCAAGAAATGCTCTAGGTGCAGTTATAAAATGTCCATTACTGATGGACACTCTGTGTGTGTGTGTGTGTGTGTGTGTGTGTGTGTGTGTGTGTGTGTGTGTGTGTGTGTGTGTGTGTGTGTGTGTGTGTGTGTGTGTGTGTGTGTGTGTTTGTGTGTGTGTGTGTACTGTCTGGGAGCGATTCATCTCCAGGAATCGTGCAGTTTCTGTCATGCCTTTAGTCCGCGAGTTCTTCAGGAAAGGAAGAATAAATTGATTTTGAAGGGACTTCTGAAACCCTCCTTCGAGGAGGGTCTGGAGAGTGCTTCCAGCTCTAAGGCAAAATCCTAAAAAGCAAAAAAGCGATCTCCGGCTCCATCAGTCTCCTCGGAGCCACTGGAGAAAATAGCAAAGTCTGCTTCAACATCCTCAGCTCCATTGTCCTCGGGACCGTAGGAAGTGTCAAGTTGTTATGGAACCTGCTTCAGCTCCAATCTTCTTGGAATCTGTTCAGAGCCTTTCGCGTAGCATTAGGCCAGTATCCCGTCCTCGCAGGTCCCCTTCAGAGAGGAGGTCTCGATCTCCTCCTCTGTCCTCCAAATCTTCCAGGACCTTATCAGATGTGGACATCGATAGAGTGGTGCAGAGACTTCTTCAGTCACCGGTACTGGCAAAATTGTTCTCTGCTCTGACCCAGTTGGTTCCAGAGCCGGTCCCTCAACCTGCTTCGATACTTCCTCCTCCGAGTACATCTCAGCTTTCGGAGCTCTCCGTGTGATGTCCCTAGGTCTGTTTCGACAGCCCTTCCTGGCTTATCGGTTCCGACGTCAGCTCCGACCCCGTTGGCACCGTCCACGGGGTTCAGGACTCAGGATTCTTTGGTCGGACCCAAGGGAGAGGCTTTGGGACACCTCTCTGTTCCTAGTCTCCCTCTCAGTGCTTCGGTGCGGGAAAGTTGGACTCCTGTCTTGGCTTCGGAGGCTGGTCGTTCTTCGGACCCAGGAGGACCAGCCTTCGAGGCCATGCGGAGCGCGCTGGCCAGGTAGTCAGCGGCATCATATGGGTCAGTCATTCTGTCTCCTACTACACCGGTGCAGGTCTCTGATAGCCGTCTATCTCTGGACAGTGGTGCCCCAAGGCCTCAGGGTACCCCCACGAGTGATCCCGATATTTCTGAGGGCCCCCTCAGAGTTTTTGCTTGAGGAGCCAGAAAGAAGACGTGCAAGAGGAAGCACATAGATTCCCAGGATGAGTCTCCCACATCAGACACCGACCTCGAGGAATCGGAGGGGTCCCCTAAGTCATCCTCTGAGGATGTTTCTTTCTTTGACATCCTAGAGATTTTGAAACAAAGAGGTGACTGGCCATCCAAAGCCCCCTCCGAGGAGGAGTCGGTTTTCCTGAAGGCCTTTGGTGCTCAGCCCTCCACCTCCTGGGTATCTCCACCCTTCAACGAGCTTCTGGATTTGGTTTGTCGAAGGGTGTGGGAAACCCCTGACTCTGTGGAACCAATCCCCAGGAAACCCAATAATTTTTTGTTTGCTCCTCCTGATAAGGAGTTTCTGTCCAAGGGAGTCCCTGTGGATGCCATGGTGGTGGCAGCTGCCACCCAGAAGGAATTAGCTGAGACTTCTTCCACCATCCATCCTCCTAACAAGGAGTCTAGGACTATGGACTGGTATGGGAAGCATACGTTTTCTTCAGCGACCTTTACCTTACGGTCACTGAATTACTTATCACACTTTACACGGCTCCAGAGAGATCTCCTCAAGGAGCTTGGAGATACTCTCACGAGTAACATTTCTGAGGCAGTGGCCTTAGACGGTCAACGCTCAGATGTCTACCCTCAATTCCATTGCAAACTCCTCCATGAGGCTAATCTCCTACGCAGCTGAGGGAGCAAGTAGAGCAGCAGGTTCAGGAGTTGCTCTTAGGAGGCAGGCCTGGATGCGCCTTTGTCATTTCGCAGAGGCCTTCAAGTCTTCATTCACCGACGCCCCTTTTGATGGTTCCTCTTTGTTTGGAACCAAGATGAAAGACACTCACTAGGTGCGAGCAGGAGGGAAAAACTGTCTCCCGTAGGAGTCCATTTTCCTCTTCCCTCTAGGCCTTATCCCAAGGCCCAGAGGGGTGGCAAAATGTGGTTCAAGAAATCCCAGAAGTTTTTTCCCGGTGCACAAGGTGAGCTCCCCTCCAGTGGCAGGGGAGGGGGTGGTTATTCAGGGAGACACCGCCCTAGGGGCAGAGGAGGCCCCTGCAACTCGGAAGACGGCGATTCCTTTTGTGGTTCTTCCTACCGCCACTGCTGATGGGAGGCCTGACTGTGCGTTTCTGGAGCCAGTCGGGGGTCGAATCTCATTATACCCGGAAGCCTGGCAAGATATCACCCAGGACCAATGGGTTCTATAAATAATTTCCGGAGGATATGTCATCCCTTTCTCATCAAATCCCCCTCCAATCAAGAAAATCCTGGATTTTCCACCCAGTCAAAGGGATTACGCAGCTTCAAAAGTTTCAAAGCTGCTAGAAAAAGGAGCCATCCAACATGTCCCCTCAGACCAGATCAGATTAGGGACTTACTCCAGATTCTTTTTGGTGCCGAAAAGGACAGGGGACCTGAGACCCATATTGGATCTCAGCCAATTGAACACCCATGTACATGCCCCTACCTAGTCTTCCTTCCCTTTATCTACTCTCAAAAGGACCATACTTAGTACCTCATTACACCTCTCTCTACAATGTGTCTACTATGCATTTGCACAATTTTATACAAACAAAATGTTATTGTTGACCTATTGAACTATATCAGTGTAAAATTGTTACTTAGCTTCTTTTTAATGCAACTTTAACTTTATGCATGTACCCCAACATATATGTGAATCATTTTGCTATAACTGCTATTATATCAATATTATTTAAAATTGTACTTGTTTTAAAATGTATTACTGGGGCTTTTCTCCTCAGGTCTCCACTGAAAATGGGCCAAAAGCCCAGTTGGACAAACCCAGTTAACAAATGTCAGTAAATAAATAAAAAGTCCAAGTTTCGAATGGTCACATTGCAGTCTGTTCTCCCATTGTTGGGAAAAGTGTGGATGTGCTCCATTGACCTCAAGGATGCTTACTACAACATAAAGATGTTCAGAGCATCTAGGAGTCACCTATGCTTCCGGCTGTTAGCCAGTCATTTTCAGTTTCTAGCACTGCCCTTTGGTCTCACCACAGCCCCCAGGGTGTTTACCAAATGCATGGCAGTGGTGACTGCTCACTTGAGACGTCAGGGATTCCAAGTTTTTCCGTATCTGGACAACTGGTTCCTTAATGCCACCATCAGGCATCTACTACTTCAGATGAGGGACATTACTATCAACCTATGTCAACAGTTGGGCATCACATTGAACTGGGAAAAATCTGCCTTGTTGCCTCACAGTGTGTCACTTTTATAGGCGCCCAAATTAGACACCGTCCTCATGCAGGCGTTTCTACCACAGGAAAGAATCAGAGTCCTACAACAACAGGTTTACACCTTGCTCCCTCTGAGAAGAGCGAAGGCAAGATGGGTCCTCCAACTGTTGGGGACAATGGCTGCTACGATTATGTTAGTCCCTCTGGCAAGGTTACTTATGAGGCTCTTTCAGTGGCTACTCTTTGCCCAGTGGTCTCTTCAACGTCTTCCACTTTCTCACCCTATTCTACTCGCAGACAGGTGCAAACAGGATCTCCGTTGGTGGCTTCGCACCGACAACCTGAATGTGGGAAAGCCCTTTGTTCCTGCGCCCCCGGTTGCCCCGGTGACTACGGATGCCTCCCAGATGGGGGGGGGGCATTATCTAGGCAGGACAGTCCAAGGCACGTGGCAAGAGCACGAGATGCATCTGCATATCATTGTCCTGGAGATGAGAGCTGTGCTACTAGCGTTGCAAGCACTTCGAGAGTTTTCTTCTACTCGGGACTATTGCAATCCACTCAGACAGTATGTCAGTGGTGTGGTATCTGAACAAGCAGGGAGGAACCAAGTCTTATGTCCTTTGCAGGGAGGCCGTGCGAGTGTGGCAGTGGGCAGTGTCTTCCCAACATTTTCTGGTGGCAACGCACATTCCGGGTAAGTCCAATGTGGTCCCATACAGGCTAAGCAGAGCTATTCTGATGCCTTACGAGTGGTCCCTGAACTGTTAAGTTGCGGAGCAGATCTTCCGCAGGTGGGGTCAGCCTTGCGACCTTTTTGCCAGCCCCCTCAATGCCAAATGCAGCGGCTACTTCACACTGATCCCCCCCAGGGGGAGTCACCCAGGGACGCTCTAGTCCACGATTGGCCCTCCGGTCTACTATATGCCTTCCCTCCGGTCCCCTTGCTGTCAAAGGTTATTCAGAAAGCACAATCCTTGGGAAGCAAAATGATTCTGATTGCCCCACACTGGCCTTATAAAATTTGGTTCCACTTTCTCCATCCCCATCTCATGGACGCTCCTTGAATTCTGGACCCACAACCAGATTTACTGATGTGCATGTCAGGGCAGCTCCATTCCTCTCTTCGGACCCTCCGGTTGACAGCCTGGCTACTCCACTTCCGTCATTATTTAGGCTTCATCAATTTTTGCCGGAGGTGGCTCATATTTTATCTTCCTCTCATAAGCCCTCGACCAGGAAGATTTATTACAGCAAATGGAAGAGGTTTTCAATCTGGGCACATGCCAAAAAGATTAACCCTTACACAGCTCCAATTTCGTCTGTATTAGAGTTCTTGTCTATGCTGTTTAACCAGGGTTCAGCGGCCGCAACCACTGAAGTCCAATTGGCGGTGATTTCTACCTTTCTTGTCGCAGACGAGCCTAGTCTGATGGCACAAATAGACTCTGTAAGGCTTTCCTGAAGGGCACTTTGTTATTTCGTCCTCCGGTATCAGAACCTATTATGCCTTGGGACTTAAACTTTGTTCTACAGGGTCTTACTTCACTCCCCTTTGAGCCTGCAGCCACTTGCGATTTAAAATTCTTAACTTGGATAACTGTCTTTTTGGTAGCCATCACATCAGCCAGACGTGTTTTGGAGCGTCAAGCTTCATCAATCAAACCCCCTTATTTGATTTTTCATAAGGACAGGGTTTCTCTCAGACCAAACCCCTCTTTTCCTCCTAAAGTATTGTCAGTCAGTAAACTTAACCAATCTATTGAATTGCCATTGTTTTTTCCCCAGTTCTCAAACAAGGCAGAATTCAAATTTCATCAATTGGATGTGCGCAGACAATTATGTTTTTATTTGCACAGAATGAAAGACCTCAGAAAATCTGATCAGTTGTTTCATTTTCGGAAAACAGAATTGGGTCTCCTGTTTCCAAAGTCACGTTGTCCAGGTGGATTTCACGTTGTCCAGGTGGATTTCCAGGTGGATTTCTTTTATTTATTCCTCAGGGGGAAAAGATTTACCGTTCCGAGTGAAGGCTCACTCTACTCAGTCTGTATCTACATCTACAGCTTTTCAGGCCAGATTGTCTATGAATGATATTTATGCTGTGGCTACTTGGGCATCTCTTCACACCTTTGTTACTCATTACAAGTTAGATGTGGTATCTAGGGGCAGGTCTTCCTTTGGTTCCACAGTGCTCAGGAGTATTTTCCACTGAGCTTCCCAGGATTTAGGTGCTGAGGACGCTGTCCCACGGGTAAGAATGTAGGCAAGATTGGACTACATAGCATCAAGAAGTTATGTACTCACCATAATGTTCGATGTATGTAGTCCATCTCGCCTCGCATTCTTACTTACCCCCCCTCCTTCCCCCGTCCTGGAGGATCTAGAGGTTCGGTCTGGTTTCAGAGCTCCCTTCATTCTTGGTTTGTTCTTCCTTTCCTTAGGTGATGGTATGCATGGAGAATGAGTGCTAGTGCTCGCAACAACCTAGATCTGGGGATAGAGAGCAGTGCAGCATGGGATACCATCTTAGCCCAGCCAATAGAAAGACTTCGAGCTAAGAGTCGGAGCCGACATTCGGCTCCGAACCCATGGGTAAGAATGTGAGGCGAGATGGACTCCATACATCGAACGTTATGGTGAGTACATAACCTCTTGTTTTTACCATGTCTAGGCAATTCAGTCTGTTTCCCATCTCAAAAGTCTAATTTCCTTCATTACATTGATTTGTTGTGCAAAAATTTATGAGAAAACAGATGCTAAGAATTTTTTTAAAATCTGCCAACTTGCTTAATTCCCAGAACACATCTTGCCATTTACTACTTTCCCACCACACACCACATCTTCATAGTTTATCTACTGGAGGATAAATTCTCTGAAATATTAGAGTATAAAAATACCTATCCAAACACTTCCATGCAAAAATTCTAAACCTTCTGTACTTTGTTGAATGCTTAGGAGCAATACAGATGTCTTTCCATTGTTCTTTGGTAAACTGCCTTTCCAGTGTCTCTTCACAATCTTTTCTAATCTCCTTCAAGTCTTACAGTTATGTAATATTTTGTATGTTTTTATAATTATCCATTTTTAAACAACTGCTTCTGTTCTACACTTGATTAAAAACTCTTACCATAGCTGGTCATTCAGTTAGCACTCTCCTATCCTTTACCTTTTGTCTGTTTTTTATCAGTTCCTGATAATGAAAGACAGTTGGAACCCCCATTCAAAATTTCTGATTGGCCTCACCCCACTCATTTAACTTTCCTTGCCTTATTATTTACTCTCAGTACTTTAGTTCCTTGTCAGTTGTCTCCTGTAAGTTCCAGCTCCCTATTGCCCATTTTCTGCTCCCTAACTTGTAGTCGTCCTTCTTGGTAAAATCTCATTTCTTCATTCTCGTGTTGGCTTAGTTAATGGAATGCTTAAGCAATAACCGACGACGTGGTGTAGTATATTGAAGATTTATCCACGGTTGGTGTGGTTTAATCATGAGGGCGAAGCAGTGCAACTTGCTACAGATCCCCCACCATGCCCCAGGATTCCCACTCCCTCATTTCTTGATACACTGGAAAATATTAGGGTACAACCCAACACCCTCATAACGGGCGATTTCAACTATCCCACCATTAACTGGGAAAACTACTCATGTACCAACTCTTTTGCTCAACATTTTCTGAAATTCAAACTTATCCATACCCCACTAGGGGCAGCAATATCCTAGACCTGGTCATTACCAACATGGGCGACTGGTATTCCACACCAGAGGTCAATTATTCATTGGTCAGATCCGACCACAAGCTAATCACCCTAGACCTCCACATCCTGCCCCCCCCCCCCATTAGGGAAACCACCGTAAAAATTTCTTCAAAGCCAACTTCACGCTTCTTAATACAGAAGTGGCAAACTTCACGACACCCATGCAGACGGACAATAGAGGTACGACTGCTGAATCCTACACAAATGCACTTTATAAGCATTTACACGAGTGCATGGATCGTGCTATCCCTAACAGAACCAAGGTGCTATCCTCTAAAAAAAAGGAAGCCAATCTGGTGGTCCCCTGCCATAAACAAACTATACAACAGAAGGAAGAAACGGTTGCAAAAAAGAGTAAAATCCCATGATTGGAGGAACTCCCTGGTCAGCCTCAGTAAGAAGCTGAGATCCCACATAAAATCCTCCAAAGCTAGTTATGAAAACAAAATCACCACTGATTCTACAGACAACCACAAAGCATTCTATAGCTATGTCAAGAATCTCAATGGCAACCCTCAGCTCTGCTCTGAGTTACAGCAAGAACAATGGTACTAAATATACAGAACCAACTGATATTGCCAACATCCTGGCAGATAGGTTCAGTGCTAACTTTACCCCCCTCTCACCCCCTAAAAGGCCCATTTCTATACCAGAAGAATGCAGAGTTCCTGTAGTCACGGCTGCACAGGTAAAAACCACACTCTCCAAAGCCAAGAACACAGCATCCATGGGACCTGACAACATCCCAGGTTGCGTTCTACACGAACTACAGAATGAACTGGCACCCCACCTAAGCACTATGTTCAATCATAGTCTCACCTCAGGCTTTGTGCCCACTGAATGGAGCACAGCGACTGTTATCCCACTCCACAAAGGGGGAGCCACCATGGACCCCGGTAACTACTGCCCCATTAGCCTAACGAGCCTAGTCTGCAAGGCCACGTAACGTATCCTCATGGAACTTATAAACAAAGACATTGGTAATCTCCAAACTCTGGACCCCACCCAGTTCAGGTTTGTAAAAGGCCGATTATGTCTCCTAAACCTGATAGATTATTTTGAATCGGCCATTAAAGCCGTAGATGAGGGGAAGGTGGTTCACACAGCCTATCTAGATCTCGCCAATGCTTTTGACACCATCCCCAACTCTGGAATTATAGATAAACATACGAAACTAGGTATAAATCTCTATGTCACAAGATGGGTTGCCAACTGGCTCACTGACAGAACCCACACTGTGAAAGTAGCAGACTCCAAATTCGACTTCAGACAAGTGGAGTACCACAGGGTTCAGTCCTGGGTCCTCTCCTGTTTGGTGTCTACTTTTCTGAAGTGCAGGCTAGCACAATAGGTCTTTGGCTAATGAAGTTCACAGATGACTGCAAACTAGGAGCCATAATCGAAACTTAACGATGTGGACATCCTACAAAACGGCGTCACTGAGACAGATGCCTGGTGTTAAAGCCATGGCCTCAAGCTCAATGCGAAAAAGTGCATTGTCATCCCCTTTGGTAAAAACTGTGTACCCATGAGCTACCACATTGGTGGTAGTCTACTTAACACAGAAAGTATGATGAGACCTTGGGACACAGGTGGACAGTAGTCTCTCCATTGATAATCACATTGCCACAGTAGTCATGAAATCCTTCTACGTGGCACACCTCATCACAAAAGGTTTCTCATCCAGGAAAAAAGAGGTCATTGTTCCCCTCTACTCATCACTCATTAGACCCATTATGGAGTACAACACCCCTTTTGGTATGTACCTCACAAGACCTCTACAACAACTGGAAAGGCCGCAGAAATACCTCACAAAGACGATTACTGGCCTCAAACAGATGCCATACGCAGACCGTCTCAAAAAACTCCAGCTTTACTCAATCGCATATCGCCGACTCAGAGGCGATCTCTGCCGAACATACAAAGCTATGTAAAACCCAGACCTGTTGGACATGTTCCACTTAAAGAAATCCCAGTCCCTCCGAGTAACACTCTCTAGGGACCCAAAGCTTGTCACCACAATAAACAAAACATGATGGAGGGATAGATTCCTGTCCCAGAGACTTCTCATACTCTGGAACAAACTACCTGTCTATATCGAACAAAGCTCTTCATTAACACTCTTCAAGAAAAATCTTGATGATTGGGTGGGAAATAGGAAATTCACCCAGGGGATCACCTCTGTGGCTCTGCTCGACAGGGGTACAGGAAAATAATTTTCTTGGGTGGCGAATGCCAGGATACCTTTTTGGCTAGGCTTATATAGGCCCTAGGGCCAATAGCCTAGTAGCTACCTATGAACATTATTGTATAGGGTGAATCAACTTATCCCACTTAATTCTTGCCATCTCCCCCTCACAGATACATTTACTTCAACTCTATTAATTGCCATCCCCAACTTCTCTACTGGTTGTTAAACTATATGCCTGCCTTATATTTAAAATTAGAGAGAAAAAAAATGTTTTCATTGCTTGTAACTTATTGTCCATGTCTATAATCAAAAGCTTCCTGTTTCTCAGTTTTTGTTTTTTCTTTTGTTTAATCTCCTCCCACACATCCTTAGCATGCCATACCATAACAGAATCCATTTTAATTCATACGCCTAAATACCTCATCCTGTGTACCCTTGAATATGGATATTGTTGAACCATATCATGTGTGGGTCTGTAGTTTACCACTGTATCTTTTGTTTTATTTTCATTCATTTTGTGTCCAGAAAAGACCTGAAACTGTCTCAAAATGTTGTCAGATACAAAATATCTGCAAAGAAGGCAAACTTTTTCTTGAGTACCAGACCAATTGCATCCTTGAATTTCAGAATGCTTTATTTTATTTGCTTGGCATGAAGTGTAAAACAAATAAAGGAGAAAGAGGACACCATTGCCTGATTACGTTGTTCAGACTTGTTTGAGAGGAACCCTTCCTCTCTCAATTCTTGCTTGTGACCTTTCACATATATATATATATATATATATATATATATATATATATATATATATCCCCCTAATTAATTGCCTACTCATAAAATCCCAGCTGACTCTATTTAATGCTTTCTCAGTATCAAGTGCCAGAAATATTAGCAGTGTCCTCTTACATTCTCCTTCCTTTTCAGTCATCATTTTGTTAATACTGTCATATGTTTACCTCCCCTCCACAAAGCAACTGGAATCCATATCCATCACTTTTAACAACAACTTTGCCTTTCTCTTGGCTAGTATAGACATAATCACTTTGTAGTCCTAGTTTAAAATTTTATTTGATCTATGTGAGACAGTTTGAAGAGTCGTTCCCCTCATTAGATAATACAGCCCACCAAAGCTTTCTTCCTAGATGCTGGTACTTCCCCACCTTTTAAAACAAGTCTGTACAGATCTTTATCCCTTTATTCCCTACAAACTTCCATAGAAATACTATATATTCTGGAAACATCCTGTTGATTGTACATCACTGCCTTTACCGCTTCCTTTCCTGTCTTTGTAATTGTTAAGCCTCATCTTCCTGTAGCCGTAGCTTAATCGTCTTCCATCAATATTACCATATGTGCTTTTTCTTGGTTTCCATTCTTTTCATTTTTGCAACTTTAAAAAAAAAAAAAACTTAAGTATATGTAACAAGTCTCTGATGGATGTTTTTCTTGTCGTAGGCATCCTAAGATTGGCGATAATCCTTTCTACTTTCCCTTGCCAAAGTCGTTGTGCTAAAAGAATTTGTGCTCTGTGTGACGCCCGTGCCCTGGCCCAGCAATCAAGGAGCCTCATTCCTCATCACTAACACCAAAGAGGGCGTCTCATATGAGAGGAAAGGATAACAAATACACACAGTAAAGTACAATTTCCGTTAAGTGCACACAGAGAGCACAGTCAGTCTGGGGCTGGTTGCTCCTTTGCTGCTCTCCAGGTCCCCAGTAAGACTCCCCACTAGCACAGCTATAGGGTCCAGATCTCAGCTTAGCTGACAAGCTAACCTCCAGTACCCTCTGTCCAACCAGTTCTTCGTGCCCCTGCCCAAGTAGCTAACACAAGCACACTTTGAGATAAGTATTTATACAACTTCACAGGCACTCCTGGGAAAGGCTGACCCAGATTCTCCAGTTGTGCCCCTTTACCCAGATGATACGGTAGTAATTACTGCCACCACCGGCTAATAATTATCAGCTACCCAAAGGCCCTTAAAAGGGTGTCCCAATTATTACTGTGCAATATTATTATCCATTTGGTAAGTGTGACTAATCAGTCAAGGCTTATTAGAGTGGCTTTGTACAATAAACTCTATGAATATGCAATGTACTCTAGAGCTTAACTTATCTCTACACAAACCAGTACAGTTGCCACCTTTTCAAATGCCCAAAGTGGAACATTTTTGGTACAAACATCAGATTTTGCAGGGCGAAACATACCAGCTGTCAGTATGAAGGACAGAACTTCACTTTTTTGCCTAAATAAAGACTTATTCTTGTAGTGTTTTAGTTGCTTATTCTGTTTCTTATAATATTTAGGTGTTCTGGATACAGAACAACTGTTTTATGCAACTATTACATGAAATATAGGAAATAATTTTGTCCTAAAATATCAGGACATTTTCCATTTTTTCAATTTTTCTGCAGGACACAACTGCTCAAAGAGGGACTGTCCCTCGCAAAGTGGGATAGGTGGTAACCCTACAAACCAGCCACAGGTAAAAGGTTTTTAAAATATTTAATAATAAATACTAAAAACACAAGACAATACCGATACACCACAGTGCTACTCGAGCGTTCAGAGATCACGCAGAAACTTAAAATAATTCCATAGTACAGTTCGGACATAACAGAAAAATGCTTAGTCTAATCTTTATAGTCCTAGCTATTTCTACAAGAAAACATACTTCTAAGATAACTTACTTACATAGAGAAAGACTGTGCTGAGTTAGTCAAACAAAAATGCTTAACAATCTCTGGTTCTCACTGTTTAAATTGAAACTTCAGTTCTGCTAAAACGTTGCATCATTTGTTTACACCCTTCCTGGAGTTCCCAGGTTACACATTAACTGTATTTACATTGTTTTACACTTAGAGCAATAAAGGACATTCCACATGTAAATTCTGGCAATTAACTTTAGCCTTAAAACAATGGGCAGAACTCTTACTCCAGGCTCATCGACTCCAAATTCTAACTTTAAATGACATACAAAACATAATTTTAATTTCAAAGAACATTTGAAATGCTTGGTTTAGTTTTCCATACACGCAGATGGCAATGTTGCTACAATATTGAAGTTCACATTTTACAGTGTTTTCTTTCATTTAAGAAATATGCCTGTATTTTATATTTATATTTACAAATGCCATAATTATATCAAATTCTATTTGTCTAGGCTGGCAGCCTTCACCCCTTCTCTACCAGTCTTCACATCTCTTTCCCCCCGCCCCCGGAGAACTCAAGCCAGTTTCTCAGGTGACCCTTGATAAATGCTGCTTGAGAGGGTTAGGTCTATCTGAGTGCACCTCACCCCATTCCCTGTCTTGAGAGCCCATCTGCACTGGCATTGCTACTTCCACTGTGGTGCTGCACTGACATATATGCTTGCAACCCCAGGCTCCATCTTAGCAAATTGGCATTTTGCTGGCTGGCTCTGTTTAACCACGTTAGAGGGTTGTGATCTGTCATTCCAGTGAATTTTCTTCCATACAGATAAGGCTGAAGTTTCTGCAGTGCCCACACTATGGCTAGACATTATTTTACTACAGCTATGTAGCATTCCTCCTTGGGTTGGAGCCTACAACTGAGGTAAACCAGTGGGTGCTCTTCCCCCTCTGAAGAAATCTGGCATAAGTACAGCCCCCACCTCATAGTTTGAAGCATCCACTTGCACAACAAATTATTTGCTGTAATCTGGACTGGCTAACACAGGGGGTACTCCTAAAGCTTCTTTAAGCTTCTGGAATGCCTGCTCACATGCTGGGGTTCACAGTACCTTATGTGGCCTGTTCTTCCTTGTTAGGTCTGTGAGGGGAGCAGCTATGGTACTATAACTGGGGACAAACTTTCTGTAGTACCCTGCTGTCTTTAAAAATGCCCTCACCTGCATTTATTAAGAAGTGCAGGCCATGCCTGAATGGCTTCCACTTTGGTAGGTTCTGGCCTTATCTTACCACTCCCCACTCTATGTCCTAGGTAGGAGACCTCTGCCATACCCACCTGACATTTGCTTCGGTTAATGGTCAACCCTGACCTCTGTAGTCTGACATGCTGAATGTGCTCTGGCCAGGAATGGCTGTAGATGGCAATATCATCTAGGTAAGCAAGGGCAAACCCTCCTGCTAGGATATTATCCACCAGCCTCTGGAAAGTTGCTGTGGCATTCTTCATCCCAAAGGGCATTTTTGTGAATAGGATATTATCCACCAGCCTCTGGAAAGTTGCTGTGGCATTCTTCATCCCAAAGGGCATCTTTGTGAACTCGTACAAGCCAAAAAGATAAACAAAGGCTGACCTCTCTAGCACTGGGAGTCAGGGGCACCTGCCAGTAACCCTTGGTAAGATTAATGGTTGTAAGATACTTAGCCCCACCCAACTGCTCTAGGGCCTCATCTGTCCTAGGCATAGGGTAAACATCTGACTCTGTGTGACTATTTAATTTCCTGTAGTCCACACAGAACCTGGTACTACCATCCTTCTTTGGCACCAGCACCACTGAGGAGGCCCAGGGACTGTTGACTCTTGAATCACCCCCTAGTTCCAACATCTCCTGTATCTCTTCCCTCAGAGTCCGTTTGACTCTCTCAGGCACCCTATAAGGGGTCTGCCTAATAGGCCTTATGGTCCTGTATCCACCTGGTGCTGCACCAGGTGGGTGCACCCTGGTTTCCCAGTGAACATTTCCCCAAATTCCTACAACACTGCTCGGATTTCTCGAACCTGGTTAGGCGATGGCTGCTGGGACATTGCTACCCCTTCCACTGAGGTGTCAGCCTGAGCCTCACTGAAGAGATCAGTCCCCAGATCTCCATCAGACTCCTCCTGCAATCCACTGCAAATGCTCAGCACAAGGGCCTCCCTATCATGAAGGTTTCATCATGTTAACATGCTACACTTTATTTCCCTGCCGTCTGCCTAGCAGTTCCACCATGTAGTTAACATCACTTACCTTTCTTACCACCTTGTAGGGTCCCTCCCAAGCTGCTTGCAACTTGTTGTGTCTGACAGGAATGAGAACCATTACATGCTGTCCCACAGCATACTCTCTATCTCGAGCATTCTTGTCATACCACACCTTTTTCTGTTGTTGGGCTTCTGCCAGTTTCTCCTGGGCCAAGAGTTCCCTGAGCCTTGTCCTGAGGTTTAGGATGTATGCCACAACAGACTCCTCGTGAGTCTCGCACTCACCTTCCCACTCATCTCGAATTAAATCTGGAGGTCCCCTCACCCTATGCCCATGCAGCAACACAAAGGGTGAAAAACCTGTGAATTCCTGGGTAACCTCTCTGTAAGCAAACAGATGGGGCAAATATTTGTCCTACTCCCTCTTAAACTGATCTGCAAATGCCCGTAGCATGGACTTGATTGTAAAGTTTAACCTCTCAACAAGACCGTTAGTCTGGGGATAGTAAGGGGGTGGTCTTCATGTGCTTCACCCCACAGGACTTCCACAGACAAGGCAGCGGGTCTGACATGAAATTGGCACCTCGGTCAGTCAGTATTTCTTTTGGGAAACCTACCCTGCTGAAAATCTCTAACAAAGCATTTGCCACCTTCTCTGCCTCAATGGAGGACAAAGCCACTGCCTCAGGGTATTGTGTAGTGTAATCTACAACCACTAGGCTATACTTTTTCCCTGTGGAACGTGGGGTACTCAGAGGACCCACAGTATCCATAGCTACCCTCTGAAATGGCTTCTCAATCACAGGCAAAGACATCAAAGGAGCTCTTACCTTGTCTAACTTTTGGCATTGCTCACAGGTCCTGCAGTACCCTGTTACATCAATAGAAGTGTTGCATAATACGCCTCTTTGTATGTTTTATGCCCATATGACCTGCAAAGGGAATATCATGGGCTATGGCTAAAAGCGCCAGATGGTAGGCTCTAGGCGCAACCAACTGCTGTACTCTCTCACCTTTTAGCCCTCCCTCAAGGGTCCACTCTCTGTATAGTAACCCTTTGTCACAGTATACAGATTGTCCCTTCCCTTGAGAATCAGGTGCCTCCCTAGCTACCTGCCTCAGGCCTTGCAATGTAGGGTCTGAGAGCTGAGCCCGTCTCAACTCTCTCCTTGTAACCCTTCCCAGCTCCCCTTCCACAGGAAGTCTGCCATCCTCTGACAGTGGTGCCTCACTGTCAGCCTGGGTACTACTACTCACCTCTACCTTTGCAGTTACCCTGTCCAAGGGAACATTAGTACCCACAAGCAGCTGTGGCTTACCCTTCAGTCTCACTACAGATTTCAAAAAATAGTTGCAGCAACCTTTCTTAATTTATGCATATTGTCCCAGTACACTTATTCTCCCTTTAGAACGCTAAAATTGCTCCTCTTCCTCTGCTGAGATCCCCTTTATTCTGTAGTACTTTAACCTTTCTCAGCCTTTGTAAGTACTTCCTATTATTGCTTTCCCATATCTCCTTCCTTTTTATTTGTACCATGTTTTTATAATATATTTTCTTTTCGTCTCACTCACTAGCTATCCCTTCTGAAAAAGTTTATCTTCCATAAAAACTCACAAGTCATTTCCACTACCCATTTCTTAACATTCCCCTGTTTTTAAGAGGCAAGTAGGAAAATCGTATCATCTGTTTTACTTCAGCAACTTCTATTTTTCTCAGTTTTTGCTGGTGCATGATCTGAAATACTTATTGGATGCGTCAAATCTTATAATTATATACACACACTGTTATGAAATATCATTTCTGTACAGTCTTGTTTTTCAAACCTGTTTGCTTAAAAAATTGTCTATATTAAACCAAGGACATTAATCTAGATACCCACTCCTCTGTAAGTATGCAAGATCATTATTTCAATTCTGCATGCAATGTGATCAGTACACCTCCATATCCTCCAAGCCTAGCAGCCCAAGATCACAATATTATATTAACTTTTAACTTGCTTACCTCCAGCCACTCACCCTGTGTTAGTTAAAAGTTTGGGTACATTACAACCAAGAAAATTTGCTTACTTACTGTAGTATCTTTAACTCACTGGTAAATCTTACCCACCTCACATTTAAAATATCCTAACTGTTATATCACATGTAATTTTTGTCATTTTTAAACAAGTATTAATAAGAAAAACTTGTACTTATTCACTGCTGCAGGTCATTCAATGTCATCCCAAGCATTAATGATATAAAGTGGGGTATATGCTGTACTTTTCACCCACTGTTAAACATACTCAAAAATTTCCAATCTTTCGAGCCACTTCTAGACATATTTCACATGTCTAATAAAGTATCTGATGGGTTTGATGCTGCATAGTTTTCCTTTTCTTCTCTAATTTTACAATGTTGCTGGTCATCTCTTTCTCCCAGCAGCAGTCTCTGGTCTAAATTCAATGCATGCCTGATTCTTCTTCTTGTCAGCTTGGGTGTTTTTTTTCTGTCAAGCAAGCATTTTCCTTTTGAGTAATGGAAAACTTTTCACTAACAATCTCTCTGTGGATTTTATTATTGTCAGTGTAATGAGAAGTAGAGTCCCCTTTTGCTTGCTGGTTCACTGTTTAGCTAAACTTTCTTTCTTTCCTATCGTGTTTTCTATCCAAAAATGTCTTTGATCCTGTAGGAAAAAATGTTCTGTAGACAGTTGGATATACAGCACCTTGAATATAACACCTGCCTCAACATTCCCTGATTGCTGGGATAAATCTGCTTCTCTTCTGCCAGATGTACAGTGAGTAATCTTTTTTAGCAAATAGTCTGACTTGAGTTTTTTTTTAATACTTTTCCTTTCTTCCACAGTTTTGTCAAGTGCTACTGTCTATTGGTATGACTGCTTCTTTACTAATGTAGGTCTTGGCTGTTTCCTCCTGGCCAAGTTTGGGATATACACAATGTACTCTTTCATTTAACAAATTCTCCTGTGGGGTACCAATCCATTTGCTTATTTGTACTTCATAAAATTAATGCAGTCTCATCCTTCCAGTTTCTGCGGTATAGCAGAACATTTGTGGTTTTATCTTGGTGCTTTGTCCTTCAGTGCCAGTATTTTTTAAACAGCTCTTCTTGAAAAGAAGTATGTTCAGTTGATCTTTCTTTCATTTCAACCTGTGGGTCCTGGAGTTTTATCAGGTCATCTGAATAGCTAGTTGAAGCTTCTTCCATTTTTGCAGCCTTTTGTCTGTATATTTTCCTCCTCTGTCTTGATTATTTTAAACACTGAGTGCTTTTGATTAGTAAAGCATCTGCTGTACTAAAGCTGAAACCTCTTAGCCAGAGTGAGTTTTTTTTCTCATTTTAAGGTTGATCTTCTCATACTGTTTCCAGATGCCTTTTGGTATACAGGCAGTGCATTTACTAGTTTTAAATGAAATTTGTACAATTTGGTTTCACACTGGGAGAGTTCTAATCTCCTTACTGCTTAGTGTGCAGCTATCTTGGAAATCTCCATGTGTAACATCTTGAACAGCCCTGTTATTTTCCTGAAATTTGGGAGCTATGCTTGCACTAAAAATATTCCTTTATGTTGTGAAGTAAAAACTTCAGTGTTTGAGATAATGTGTAAAGTCTCATTCTGCACATATTTCACTAATTCAGGATGTTTGTATAGGTCTATGTTGGGTGGTGTAAATGGAACAGCTGTCGTATGATTAATGCAAATGTATTAAAAGTTTAAAGTGCCTGCTCCTTGCAGGTTGTGCCTCTTCCTTGCAGTGCTTTGCGTGCATCGTATTCATGCATGACTTCAAGTGTTAAATTGTGTGTGCTAGCCCCTGACAGAGTAGATTTGACACTTGATAATTTTTTTTTATTATTATTACAGTGAAGGGAACAGAGGGGATGAGGAAGTAATGGGGTAGGTATGGTGTTAAGCAAAGGAATGCAGAAGGTCAGATGGTACTGGATTTTGCGAAAAGGATGGACATGGCTGTGGTGAATACGTATTTTAACAAGAGGGAGGAGCATAGAGTGACATACAAGAGTGGAGAAGATGCACACAGGTGGATTATATCTTATGTCCGAGGGCCAGTTTAAAGGAGATTGGAGACTGTAAAGTGGTGACCAGGGAAAGTGTAGTTAGGCAGCATAGGGTGGTGATTTGTAGGATGACGGTGATCAAGAAGAGAAGGAGGAGGGCAGCACCAAGGATCAAATGGTTTGTGTGTCTTTCGGCTTTTCCTGGTTAGGGGTTGCCACAGCGGAACTCCGGTCCTCTAATGATTGGCAATAGAGTTTTACGCGCTGGCTTGCCGGGCCTAATGCACAACCTTCAATGAAGGAGCGCCCATTCGTGCATGTCGCCACACAGAAGACGCTCTGAGAATCGAACGGGCAACGTCTAACTGTGAGGCGACAACGCTACCACAGCACCACCACCGCAGTATATAATCAAATGGTGGAAATTGAAAAAGGGTAATTGTGAGGTGGAGTTCTGGGAAGAGTTAAGACAGGCACTGGGTGGCAGTGAAGAGTTACCAAATAGCTGGGTAACTACAACAGAACTAGTAAGGGAGACGGCTAGAAAGGTGCTTGGTATGACATCTGGACAGAGGAAGGACGACAAGGAGACATGGTGGTGGAATGAGGAAGTACAGGAGAGTATGCAGAGAAAGAGGTTGGCAAAGAAGTGGGATTGTCATAGATGAGGAAAGTAGACAGGAGTATAAGGAGATGAGGTACATGGCAGAGAGAGGTGGTGAAGGCTAAGGATAGTGCATATAAAGTTGTATGAAAGGTTGGACACTAAGGAAGGAGAAAGGACCTGTACCGATTGGCTAGGCAGAGGGACCGAGCTAGGAAAGATGTGCAGCAGGTAAAGGTGATTAAGGATAATGAGGGAAACATACTCACAAGCGAGGAGAGTGTGTTGAGCAGATGGAAAGGGTACTTTGAGGGGTTGATGATTGAAGAGAATGAGAGGGAAAGAAGGTTGGATAATGTGGGGATAGTGAATCATGAAGTGAAATGCATTAGCAAGGAGGAAGTAAGGATAGCTATGAAGAGGATGAAGAATGGAAAGGTTGTTGGTCCAGATGACATACCTGTGAAACATGGAGGTGTTTAGGTGAAATGGCAGTGGAGTTTCTAACCAGATTGTTTAATGAAATCTTAGAAAGTGAGAGGATGCCTGAGGAATGGAGAAAGTGTTTTGGTACTGATATTTAAGAATAAGGGTGATGTGCAGAGCTGTAGTAACTACAGAGGGATTACATTGATCAATCACAGCATGAAGTTATGGGAAAGAGTAGTGGAAGCTAGGTTAAGAAGGGTCGTGATGATTAGTGATCAGCAGTATGGTTTCATGCTGGGAAAGAGCACTACAGATGCGATGTTTGCTCTGAGAGTGTAGATGGAGAAGTACAGAGAAGGTCAGAAGGAGTTGCATTATGCTTTTGTAGACTTAGAGAAAGCATATGACAGGGTACCTAGAGAAGAGTTGTGGTATTGTATGAGGAAGGCGGGAGTGTGACAGAAGTCTGTAAGAGTAGTACAGGATATGTACGAGGGTAGTGTGACAGTGGTGAGGTCTGTGGTGAGAGTGACAGATTCGTTTAAGGTGGAGGTGGGATTACATCATGAATCAGCTCTGAGCCCTTTCTTATTTTCAGTGGTGATGGACAGGTTGACAGACGAGATCAGACAGGACTCCCAGTGGACTGTGATGTTTGCAGATGACATTGTGATCTGTAGTGAGAGTAGGGAACAGGTGGAGGAGACCCTGGATTGATGGAGATATGCTCTAGAGAGAAGAGGAATGATGGTCAACAGGACTAAGACAGAGAATACATGTGTGTGAATGAGAGGGAGGATAGAGGCATGATGACGATGCAAGGAGTAGAGGTGGCGAAGGTGGATGAGTTTAAATACTTGGGATCAATAATTCAGAGTAATGGTGTGTGTGGAAGAGAGGTGAAGAAGAGAGTAAAGGCAGAATGGAGTGGGTGGAGAAGAGTGTCAGGAGTGATTTGTGACAGACTAGTACCAGTAAGAGTGAAAGGGAAGGTCAACAAGAGGGTAGGGAGACCAGCTATGTTATATGGGTTGGAGACAGTGGCATTGATAAAAAGGCAGGAGTTTGAGTTGGATGTGGCAGAGTTAAAGATGTTAAGATTTGCACTGGGTGTGATGAGGGTGGACAGGATTAGGAATAAGTATATTAGAGGGTCAGCCCAGGTTGGAAGGTTTGGTGACAAAGCCAGAGAGGCAAGATTACATTGGTTTGGACATGTGCTGAGGAGGGATGCTAAGTATATTGGGAAAAAGATGCTAAGGATGAAGCTACCAGGTAACAGGAAAAGAGGAAGGCCTAAGATAAGGTTTATGGATGTGGTGAGAGAGGACATGCAGGTGGTTGGTGTGACAGAGCACGATGCAGAGGACAGAAAGAAATGGAAACAGATAATCCGCTGTGGTGACCCCTAACGGGAACAGCCGAAAGATGATGGAAAGATGTCAAAAGGAGCTGAAGTAGCATGCATTGTATTGCTTGGAGCAGAAGTGTTTAGTACTAAACATTAACAGTACTTTTCTTTGTAATATGGGAGGGTTATCAGTAATCCTGTTTGCTGTGTATATAGTGGTATGAAAAGTTATGCACTTTAGCAAGACTGTATATGCACATTTAATTTATATTTATACATTTCAGCTACCTCTGCTCGCCTGTTATAATAGTCCTTGATTTGGATGTAATTGAAATTATCTCATTCAGCATGCATACCCACAGAATGTAGAAGACCTTCTTACCCGAACATTAAATTAGTACATATTGGTATGCACCTGCAGTATGTTAAAACAACTAGTAAGATAAGTTTGTGCACATAGCCACGCATTTTTCATTTTCCTTTTTTGTAAGTAAAACATGATACTTTTTCAGATTTTTGATGGGCTGTTGTAGGTTATTCACTTAGTTCTTCTTTCGGCTTTTCCCGGTTAGGGGTCTCCACAGTGGATGATTGGCAGTGGAGTTTTGCAGTGTCAAGGTGCAAGCCCGGCGCCCAACCTTCCACAGAAGACACACACACACACACACACACAGACACACACACACACACCTAGGACCAATTTAGAGTGTCCAATCCACCTACTGCATGTCCTTGGGATGTGAGAAGAAACCAGAGCACCCGGATGAAACCCACGTGACCACAGGGAGGACATGCAGACTCTGCACAGAAGGCACCCCAGCCGAGAATCGAACCGGAGAACCTCTTGCTGTGAGCCGGCAATGCTAACTGCTGCACCACCGTGACCGCCCTGGTTATTCACTTACTAAAGCTTGTAAATTTGATTGATTCACAGTCACATTGCTTTGCACGTGGTCAAGTAAGCTTTGAGGCAGTAGCAGTCCTAGCTTACTTTAGTGTGATTGGTACAGCAGGTTTGCATGCAGTTAAGTTCCAGGTATGATTTGGTTAAGTTTGATCTGGTGTTGTCAGTTTTCATTCTGGCCGCAACCTGTTGGTTCAGTTCTGATCCTCGAAACTGACTCTACTGCTGGCATAGCTTGTGGTAACCAAAAAGCTCTCAAGCTTATCCCTTACTTACAGTGCACCTGTCCCAGTTACCACAGCTCTCATCTGCCGCTGTTCATGTCAGACGTGGTGCCAGTTGCTCTCGAGCAGTTAAGTGATTCCTTTAATATGTTTTTCATCTCTAACTTTTAATCCTTTTGTATTGTCTGTTTTTCGCAACAGTTTATAAAATCCCTTGCCCTTTTTGCACATCAGTACTCTAATTTCTATTGTCCTTTCCCCTTTGTATCTAAATGTCATTATATTCCTCCTACACTTTGTGTATTCTCTGTACCTGTGTTGCATTGCAATCTTTCTATCTTAAAAAAAAAAAAAAAAAAAAAAAAAAAAAACTCTGCTGTATTTGCCCTCAGTTTTTTGTGTGTCTGTGTGTAAGATATGGTGTAAAAGGCTCTGGGTGGATTTAAACATCAGAAATATGGCCTTAAAATACCCTTTTCTGACACGCAATATTTGTGCTTACTGTTTGGGCCCCCTCCATCTTCAGAATTGCTTGGTTTGTCACTCCTTTATCCATAGAGCTCTTGTCGAACCAAAAAATAAACTAATCTTAAAATATGTGCTTCTGTTTTCTTTAAGCGAGGCATTATCTGGAGCCATTTAAGCTGAAGAAAAATCAAACAAATCTGTTTTTTCTAGTCCATCTTTATCTTACAAAGTTTCTGAGAAGACGAAGAAAAGATGTTTGTCAGTGACGATATCTCCATCAGCTCCAAGTTTAAAACAGTCAAAAACATTGGTTCCATCATCTTCTTCAGAACCGACAGGAAGAAAGTCACAAACTCTGGCTCTGACTGTTTCCTTGAAACTGAGAATTAGCAAAAGTTTACTATCTGAACCGACTAGCTCTTTGGTTCCTAAGACTACAGCTCAAGGATAAACTTTCATGTAGACATCCTCGGATCTGACACCACAGTTAGAAGATTCAACAAAAATTGCTCTTCCAAGAACAAGTTATTCTCCTCCCACTGATCCCTTTCCAGACAGACTTCCATCATCATTCTAGGAGAAACCTAAATGGCCTTCTGTAATGTCAGCCTGGTCCTCTAGAAGTCTAACCAAAGATGATGTGCATTAGACTGGTGAGAAAAATCCTTTGGGCACATGATATGGTAGGATCCACCTTGCTTCCTACCCAGATGGGTCAAAGATTCCATTCTTGAGCTACTCCCCCTTTACTTCCTCTTCTGACTTCACGTGAAGGCTTATAAACTATGGTTCCAAGCTACCTGGTGCCATCTGTGTCAGAACCGAAGATCTCTGTCTTTATAACTGATTATTGCTTTGAGCTCTTCAGTTCAGCTGGAAGTGGAGACCTCTTGGGGCCATATCTGCACTGTCATTTCCAAGGGGCTAGAGTCAAATCCTGTGTTTTCAGAACTTCACCATGGATCAGCTCTGCCTTGTCTTCTGCTTTGAGAGGGATCTCTTTGGAGCAGGAAGTGACAATGGTTCCTCCCAGACGCACCCTTTCGAGTCCAGGATCCCTCCCTTCTCTGGGTGGATTAGCTTCTGAGGCTGTGGCGGGAGCTATGACTGTAGTAGTTAGTCGGCCTCATCCTACTCTGAGCACACACCACTGTCACGTCTACGATCAGTCTCTCAGCCATTGCCTCTACAATAATAGTGAGTACCAAAATCTTAATAGTCACAAAAGGGAGTCCCCCTCTTTTTCTGATACTTATCCAGATTATCCCACTGAGGAGGTCCCTAAGAAGTGCAAGAGGAAGCACTTGCAATCCCTGGAGGAATCTATCACAGAAGACACTGACTTCGATGAGGGCGAAGGATCCCCAGGATCACCTCCTGATGTCTTCTTTGGAGACATCCTGGATATCTTAAAAGAGAGAGGTGATTGTAAGTCCAGCAATCCTTTGAGGAGTCTGTGTACCTACAGTCTTTATGTACCCACCTACCTCCGTGGTAACTCCACCCGCTGATGAGCTCATTGAGCTGATCTCTCGGCAGGCATGAAGGGCGTCCGACACAGTTGAACCCATTCCATGGAGACCTTACAAAATTCACTGAGGTAAATTGGAGATGCTTGCTTTAAATTTATTGTTTTAATTGAGTATTTAATTGATTGAATGTAATTTAAAATTTGATATAAAAAGTGTGATTTTTGTAACTGTATTATTCCTTGAAGGTCGTTACACCGAGGCGCTAGAATAAAGTGATTGTGTTTTGCTACATTGTTTTTGAGTGTTCTACAAAGAGCAGAATTACAGTTAAATTTGGATCGTGGTTGTGGTAAATTCTGGTCAAAAGGTTTGCCTGTTGACACCATGGTCATAGATTCAGCAACTGAAAAGGAAATAACTGACGAAAGTTCCTCTATCCATCCACCCAACAAAGACACTGGCGATGGATAGGTTTTGGAAATGCATTTATGCTTCAACAACCTTTGCGTTACGGTCCTTGAATTTCTTGGCACATTTCATCAGACTGCAGGGGGATATGATTAAGGAGCTTAGAGGTTCATAGGTTCATAGATTCGTACTAGGCTAACTGCCCTTGTGAGCCATTTCAAGCCTAGCCAGTTATCCCCTGTGAGATTCAAACCCTGTACCTTGTATTTGTAAGGCAAACACCTTAACCATTAGGCCACCCTCCCACCACTTTCAGATACATTTTCAGGATCAGTCTCTGAAGAGGTTCAGGAATCTATGGCCTCTCAGTTGGCTACCCTACAGTTCATAACCAACTCGTCCATGAGGCTCATTTCTCATGCAGCTGAAGGGATGACAAGAGCAGCGGGTTCAAGCATTGCCATCAGTAGACATGCCTGGATACGCTTGTGATTTTGCGGAACCTTTCAAGTCTTCATTTGTCAGTGCTTCCTTTGATACGTCCTTCTTTGGCCCCAAAGTTAAACTTTGTCCAGGTGTGAGAAAGATGGAAAGACCCTGTCTGCTGTGGGTGTACCTTTTCAAGGAATCAGCAAAGTAGTGGAAAGATGTGGTTCAAAAAGTCCCAAGGGTCCTTTCAAGACGTACATGGAGTGGTTCCCCAGGAGCAGAGTGGGAACTTCAATGGTAGACACTACCCTCGTGGCAGAGGAGGCCTGCAAAACCAAGAGTCCAGAGAATCTCTCTTTGGTAAACCCTTTCAGCGCTCCTGAAAAGTGACCCGATTGTCTTCCTTTGGAGGCAGTCAGGAGTCGACCTGACCCTGCACAAGAGACCCTGGCTAGAAATAACATCAGATACCTGTGTGCAGAGGATCATTTCCAGAGGTTATATTTATAGCATTTTCCCTTCCACCCACCATTTGTAAAAGAATTCCTGATTTCCCACCCGATTAGAGGGAAGAAGTATACTAGAGATTCAAGAACTGTTAGAAAAAAGTCATCCAGGAAGTCCCGCCAGACCAGAGAAAATGAGGAACTTACTCAAGATTCTTTTTAGTGCCAAAAAGACAGGGGACTGGAGACCAGTTTTGGATCTCAGTTATTAAACAAGTCAGTTCTTCAAAGTTCCAGATGGTCGCAGTTCAGTCCATTATTCCAGTCTTAGACTAGGGCAACTGGATGTGCTCAGTAGACCTTCAGGATGCATATTGTCATATAAAGATGAAAAGGTGATCCAGAAAGTTTCTCCATTTCCAGCTGGGAGCCAGTCACTGTCAATTCAGAGTTCTGCCCTTTGGTCTCACCGCAAGCCCCCAGGGCGTTCAAGTGCATGACAGTAGTAGCATCTCACTTGAGACTGGTAAGATTTCAGGTGTTTCCATGCTTAGATGACTGGCTCGTTACCACTCTAACCGGGCATCATTTGTTAGAGAAGAGAGAGAGAGCAGGTTCTCCAGACATGTTCCTATCTGGGGATATAACCATAAACTGCAAAAAATCTCAACTTAAACCAATTCAGACCTTAGAGTTCATAAGAGCCATCCTGAACACACAGACAACAGTCTCTTCCTCCACTGGGACTACAGAAAATCAGAGTACACATCATGAAAATCATCAACAGCAAGAAGATAACTGCACACCTAATACTACAGGCCCTGGAGGTCCATGACAGAAGCTGCAACTCTAGTCACCTTAGCCAGATTTCACAGGAGAATTTTACAATGGCTGCTTGCAGCACAGTGGTCACTACTGTACCAGCCAATGTCAACTTTGATTGCAGTTACCAACATTTGCAAGAGAGGTCTCAAATGGTGTATCCAATCAGATCAAATTCTAAAAGGCTGCCCTTCCACCACCTCTCACCCCAAGGTTACAGTGACCACGGATGCTTCCCAGTTAGGGTGGGGGGCATTTACCAGGGAACACTGTCCAAGGCACTTGGCCCCGCTTAGAGGCCAACTTGTATGTCAGTGTCTTGGAGATGAGAGTGGTGCAGACCTTCCAGAATGCTCTCCCTTCTGGGAGAATTGTGATTCAAACGGACATGTCAGTAGTTTGATACATCAGTAAGCAAGGAGGAAACAGGTTCTGTCCCTTGTGTCGAGAAGCTCTGATTGTGGCAGTGGGTGATCTCATCCGTCCGTTTTCTCATAGTAACACACATTCCAGGGAGGTCCAGTGTGATAGTAGACAAACTGAGCAGATACGTACTCCTGCCTCACAAGTGGACCCTCAAGCCAAAAGTGAAGGAGAGAATGTTTCATCAGTGGGGCCAGCCTTGCTGTGATCTTTTTGCCTCTTGCAAATACTTCACCCTAATCCTCCCTCAGGGGAAATCACTGAGGGATGCTGTTGTCCACAGTTGTCCCTCTGGTCTTCTTTATACCTTTCCTCCGATTCCTCTAATTCAGAAGCTTCTACAGAAAGCAATCAGGTTGAAGAGCAAGGTAATCCTCATTGCACCTTACTGGCCTTGACATGTTCGGTTCCTCTTCCTTTGGCCTTGAATTCTAGACCCAGTTACAGATCTCCTGTCCCATCCGACAGGTATGAGCCACCCAGGCATCTTGAACATTAAGCTGATAGCTTGGTTTCTCCTGTTCCATTGATAGCCAGACAATCTATGTTCTCTTCACCTGTCCAACATATACTTTTGGCCTCTCACAAACCATCGCTACATAAACTTTACAACAGTAAGTGGAAAGGGTTTTTCTTTTGGGCACATAAAATAACATTGACCCTTTTCAACACCTATTCGTAAGCTTCTCCAATTTTTAGTCTCACTGTTCCATGAGTGTGTGTGTGTGTGTGTGGGGGGGGGGCTTTGTCTTCTACTGTTAAAGCTCAATTAGCAGCTGTATCCAGTTTTCATTTTGGATTTGAAGACTTGTCACTTCCTTCTCATAAACTTTGTAAAGCTTTTTTGAGAGGTACTCTTCTGTTAAAGCCTCCTTACAAAGATCCAGCCCCTCCTTGGGACCGGAACTTCATGTTGCAAGCAATTATGCAACCTGTTTTTGAACCAGCAGCAGATTGTGATGTTAAGTTTGTCCTGGAAAACTATTTTTTTAATAGCTATAACTTCTGCCAAAAGGATTTCAGAAATTCATGCTTTGTTTTGTAAACCACTATATTTGATTTTTCACAAGGATAGGGTTGCGCTAACAACCACCCCATCTTTTCCAACCAAAGGTTGTTTCAGAAGTCACTATCAAACTACTAACCTACCAGTTTTCTTCCCCAAATTTGCTAAGAAAGGTGAATTATGGGTTTTATCTTTGCAAACCAAAAGCTATCAGAAAATTAGTTATTTCTTACTCAAGTACAAACCCTGTGAGCAAAGTGATATTGGGTAGATGGTTAACAAATTGCATGTTTCATTTACTGAAAAATTGGAGATTGCTTTATTGAAACCTTTGAAGGTGCATTCCTCTAGAGCTGTAGCGACTTCACCTGTCTTCCTATCTAAAGCATCCATTGATATTTGTGCAGCAGCATCATAAGCTACTCCCTGTACGCATTACAAAGTGGATCTGGTCTCCAGGGGAAGAGCATCATTTGGTTCAGTGGTGCTCAAGAACATCCTCGAGTCCACCCAAGATCTAAGGTAGCTGGGTCTCTCTCCCACAGGTTGAGAATAGAATGAAAATTGACAACATCAGATAAAGAAGTTGTGTACTCGCCATAATGTTCCATCTGTGTTCATTTTCATTCTTCCTCAACTCCCCTCCCTCCAGCCCCCATACCCTTGGATTTCTAGAGGAACAGATGACTAGCAGATTAATACCCTTTGTATATAATTGTGGTTCCAGATACAATCTTAGTGAATGTCTTACAATTATTTTACTTTGTCTATCAGCAAACTCAGTCTGAGGTAACTGGAATAAGTGTATTGTAGGTAAGGGATAAGCTTGAGCTTTTTGGTTACCATGAGCTGTGATAGCAGCCGAGTTGGTTCTGAGGATCGGGACCGACCCCACAGGTTGAGGAAGAATGAAAATGGATAACACAGATGGAACATTGTGGTGAGTACATAACTTTGTTTATAGCTTTCATTACTGACCTGTGTTACTATGGCTTTTTAAACAGGTTTGAGATGTCTGTGCCCAGCCAAGCATATATAGCCTATTGTCTTGTGGGTCATTACTGGCACATTGTATAAATTTCTGAAAGCAGATGATGTTCGACATGGTTCACGTTTTTTTTTCTATATTTTTGTTCATTCCTTTAATAATTTAACTTGAACATCTAAAAGGTTACTATTAATGTTATCACTGCTGCAGTAGCCTTAACTGTTTGGATTATATTGGATACAACAGCCATGTTCAAACCATTAGCATGAGCTGATGAAAAGTCAGGTTTGGGTGCCAAGTCCTTCAGAGACTGGTGTGCTGTGCAGGCTTTTGAGGATTGACTGTCTACTGACACTGTTCCGTTATTGGGCACATAAGTTGTTTTTGTGGGGAGACACTGCCACTTTATTTGTTATGACAGAAAATGTTTTTCCTCTAAAACTTGCTAATTTTAGATAGGAGGTGTTTTTAATGATTGCCACATAACTTTTGTACACTTTTAAACGGGAGTGTTACTTTCTACTTTTGTGATAAAAAGCTAGTAAAACTAGCTTTAAAACTATTTTTTCCTGTGGTAAAAGTTATTTTACTTTTGGGGGCTTGGGAAGTCTGTGTGGTGCTTTTTACAGTGTCTTAACAGGGAAAATAGTTGCTTTTTAGAACTTGCCTGTTTTACTATTGTTGCTGCTAGGCTTCCCCATGAATCCATCTCCTTTTTGGCTTAACCAAGAAACAGCCTACCATTTCTTTTATTATGTTGTCTTCCTGACACAAAAAAGAACGTTAAGCTGCCTTTGCCACCACAGCAGGCTAATAAAATGCCTCAGCTGTCGGTAGGTGACTGCTGTGGCCAAAGCTGGTTCTTTGGATCACTCATCTTTTTCCTTGGTTCCAGCCAGTGCAGTTCCTTTAGCCATTGTGAACTCTGGGTTAGACACCACTTTTATACTGGTTGGAGTGCCCATGATGGGTAAGGGCGAGCCACTCATCTGTCTTGTACAAAGGGGCAGGAGAATGCCACTCTGCTTTGGTAGAAAGCTGTGCCCATCCCTAAGGAAGTTTTTGCTGGTGAAAGTGGATTGGTTTCTTTAGATTTTCTTGTCAAAAAAGGGAAAAAATTAAAACATATGTCATCTTCTCTCTCAGTTGCCCTGGACCGGAGTAATTTATTAGGCTTAGCTTGGGGTTCACTGCCGGATGTTGACCCATTATGTATGGCTGTTTCTGCTAAATGAAGAAAGAATTAATCTTTTTGAATGATTCTGAAAGTGCAGATTGTGTTATCTCCACAGAATTCTGCTTCAGAGGAGATTGTGGCTTTGGCCAGTAATTTTAAAGGATTCTCTTTCTCTCTAAATGTTTCTAGAATGAATCAGTTGTTTCAGTTGGAAAACAGTGATGCTTCTTAGTCCCTCAGGATGTATTATGATTTGTTAGAACTGAAATTTCCAGAACCTACTTCTACTCCTGTCTATTCTGGGGGGGTTTTTTCACAGCCTGGAAATTTCCATGTTAGCCAACTTGGTGCCCCAAAAAAGCAGATGAAGTGCTTTAGTATTTTGAGTTTTTATGCAATCATCCCATAGCTGACCAATCAGCTATTGCTTTACTAAACCCAGCTACTGCTAAACATAGTTAACATGAATCCCTCTCTTTCTGACAAGGGTGGGAAGGCTTTTGATAATTATGGACAAAATTCTCAGCTGTCAAGTTCTTATGTTGAAATGTCATACTTACCTCTTTTGAGGAATATTTTGGCGTCTGCTTCCTCTTGTGAGGAGAAATCTTTGTACAATTTGGTGTCTTTTGCTTCTCAAGCAACCCACTATTTGAAATGTGCTTTTGATTCTGCTGACTCCATTTCCAGGGCTGCTGCCACTAGAACTGTTCTGAAGAGGGTTGCCTGGCCATGTTCTCAAAACCTCCCAGGGGTTGTCAAAAGTTAGATTTTAAATTCTGTTCTGGGTAGTGAACTAGTTGTGGATGCTGTGCTGCAGAGAGAAAGCGTGATGAGAGAGGAAAGCCAATTCAAGGATTTTCTCAAAATTTTCAGCCTTCCTTCCTTCCGTTTGCCAAGCTGTTCAGTGTTCCCTCTGCGACATTCTTTAAAAAAAAAAAAAAAAAGCTGATGTAAAGCAAATGATTAAAAAAGCAATGACAAGGAGGTTCTAAAAGGAACACGAGGAACCTCCCAAGAACAAAGGGCAGTCTAAAAAGCCTGATTGATTATATGAATGATTTTCAATCACTCCCCCTCTCCGTGGCAGTCGTTTAGCACTTCCAGAAAGTTTAAATCTTAATTTCTTTCTTTACAGATTAGTCACAGAACCCATCTGTCTGAAATAATCCATCAAGATTCTAGATGACAGTGGGAATCTCCCTCCCTCCCTTTCACAGGATTTCTTACTCACCAGACAAGACCAGATATTCTTCCCTCCTGTCATTCAACATATGCTTGCTTATGGGGTAATAGAAGCTGCCCCTCCTCATCGATTACGGGACTGGATCTGATGTTATCTTAGTCATCATTTATCATGTTAGGGTCTTGGATCCGATATCAGATCTGAGCTGGCATACTCAAACAACTCAAGCTCCTCCCCTCCCATGATGCTCTGCTGCCCTCTAACCCCCTCAGATATCATTTGCCTCTTGTTCTAGACAGACGCAGATTGCTCAGCACCTCATGGGTAGTAAGTAGGTTCTCTTTTTTTTGGGGGGGTTCCCTCTTATTTAGGTTTCCCTTTGGGTAGTAGTGGTTCGGCTGTTGGAGTTGTTCCTTCTCCTCCCTCCAGGTTTTGACGTTTAGTCATTTGGCACCCTTTTTTCCTTTGGGTGTTATAACCTTTATTAAGGTAGCTTTCTTGGCGCGATTATTGATTTGTTTTGATTTAGTGTCTATTTGGGTTATAGTAGTATCTGACAGATTATTTGGGGTTTTGAACTCCACTCGTGTTTGGATCCTTGTGTTCGGATTTTCCTTCGGCAGTGTTTTTGGGGTTTGAACCATGGCGGACAAACCCTTGAATTTTAAGAGATGCTCCTTGTGTAGTCAGAAAAATGCCTGTTTCCGACTCACACGAGGAATGTCTCTATTGTCTTGATGGTGAGCATCTGGAGGTTGAGTGCGGTATTTGCACTACCTTCAACCCAAGAGCCCTGGTCAACCATTGAAACAAATTGCTAGTTAAAGGCCTGGTTAAGGGGTGCCCCTTGGTCACTGCTACCCCGACCAAAGCAGGGCCTGTAGGGCCGAAGAAGAAGGTTCCATCAGGTGAGGAGGTCCCTTCCAAGTGACTCCGGCTGTCTGATCCGACTCCAGCCGGGGAGGTGTTGGATCCGAGAGCTTCGGGACTCCAGTTCACTGGATCCAACGCTGTTGGTTCCCACCCTGAGATCCAAGGCTCCGGAGTCAGGACCCATGGATCTAAGGATGGGTGTGTTGACTATGGATCCGACAGTTTCTGATTTGAGAGGTTCGAGAGCAGTTGCCTCGGATCCACCGGTTCTCTTGGTTCTGAGCAGGTCTGATCCGAGGCCCATGTTGGAGCCGATTGTAGTGGAGGAGTTTCCCTCTGATCTATTGAGAGTAGAGACAATGTTTTCATCCCCTTGCAGGTCTCATTCAAGTGAGCGAAAGAGGAGATCCTCTTGAGTCCAGACACGGCTCCCCAGCCAGGTCCTCCATCTCATCCAGATTGTCCAGGAGTGTTTTTCCCATGGATATGGACAGGATGATGCTGTCCTTTCTGAAAGCTCAGATGGAGTTGGGGCTTCTGGCTTCCCCAGCCCACAGGTTGGGATCCAGTCTCCTACTCCCCACTTAACTTCTCCTCATCTGACCTTTGGTTTGGATTCCCAGGGACTGGTGTGTGGCGCAGAGGTGATGGGAGTTTCAGGCCCCACTTTGGTCCCTACCCTATCAGGATCGGCGGTTGGTTCTTTTCCTACTCCCCCAGGATAGACCACCCTCTGTGCCGGGCTGCTGATCAGGTGTCCATGGGGTTGGATTCAGGTCCAGGTTTTTTGGACCAGCCTCTGCCCCTAGGCACTTCAGCTTTTGACAGCTCTGGTCCAGTGCTGTCTGGTGGAGTAGGGGGTTCCAGTGGGATTTACCCTCTCTTCGTCTGTGGTATTATCGGCAGGAGAGGGGGACTGGTCCTCCTCCAGTTCCTCCGCTTTCCAGGTGGCAAAAAGGTCCTTCTCTGCTGTCAGAGCTGCCACCACTGTGATCATCCTACCCAGTCTCAGTATTTGAGCGGACCTCCTCATCTTGCTTCTGGTCAGCCCATCTGGTCTACCCTACAGGGGGTTGCCTCCCCCATCTGGGTCCACTCCTCTTCTGAGTCTTCCCCACAGCCTCTGGTGGAGGAAGTTCCTAGGAAGCGGATATGTAAGACGAGACATCTGGACTCCCCCATGGAGTTTGTAACTGAAGATATGGATGCCAATGAAGGGGACGGTTCCCAGAGATCTCTGCCTGAGGACATCTCCTTTGGAGACATACACGAGATCCTCAAGGCCAAAGGCAGTTGGCCTGCCCAATCCCCATCCTCTAAGGAAACTGTATTTCTGGAGGTTTTCAATACAGGCCCATCTATCTCTTAGGTGTCCCCCTTGCTGACCTTCTTATCAATCTCGTGGCCAGCAGGGCTTGGAAGGAGCCAGATACTGTGGAACCAGTGCCTAAGAAAGCGGACAAATTTCTCAACCCCCCAGCGGATAAAACCTTCTGGTCCAAGCTGGCCCGGTTGATGCTGTTGTAGTGGCTGCTGCCACCAGAAAGGAGGTGGCAGAGTAGAGTTCTTCTGTCTACCCTCCCAGTCGTGAATCAAAAGCTCTGGACAGATCCGGAAAGCGGGTGTTCGCTTCAGCTTCCTTTAGCCTGCGAGCCTTAAATTATCTTGCTCATTTCACCCATCTCCAGGGGGATTTGATTAAGGAACTGTCAACTTCCCTCACTGGGTCCATGTCTGAGGAGGAATTTAAGGTGGTGTCTCCCAAGCTGGCCACCTTTCATTCGGTTGCTAATTTGTCCACAAGGCTAATTTCCAATGCAGCAGAAGGGTCCTCACGGGCGTCGAGTTCAGGCATCGCCATTAGGCGTTATGCCTGGCTGCACCTAAGCGGGTTTGCAGAGGCCTTCAAGACATCGTTTATCAGTACCCCCTTTGATGGTTCCACTCTCTTTGGTCCCAGTGTTAGAGACATTGACCCACAGTGAACAGGAAGGGAAGACAAAGTTGGCCGTCAAGATCAGATTTTCTATCCCTCAAAGGTCTTTTTCTAAGACCCAGAAGGAGAAGGAGAATAAGAAAGCGTGGTTTTGGAAGGCGCAATCTTCCTTCCAGGATGTTCAAGATGATTCCTCTTCCAGGGGCTGGGGGAAGAGGTTTCAAAGGCAGATGTCTCCCTAGGGGCAGAGAAGACCCAGAATCAAGGTTCCAGGGAGACCTTCTCTGAGAAACGTTTTCAGCGTCCCTGAGATGTTACCCAACTGTCCTTCCCTGGAGGCAGTCAGGGGTCAGTTATCTATGCATCCTCTAGCCTGGGCAAATATTACAAATGATCAATGGGTGCTAACCATTATATCTAGGGGCTATTGCATTCCATTTTTGGAAGTCCTCCCAAAAACCAGAACTCTTCCGGACGTGGCACCCAGTCAGAAAGAGTTGGCCCGACAGGAAGTTGTGAACCTTCTTCAAAAAAGAGCCATCCAAAAGGTCCCCACAGGGCAGAGAGGATCCGGAACTTATTCCTGCTTCTATTTTGTTCCAAAGAGAACAGGGGACCTACATCCTATTTTGGACCTCAGTTGCCTGAACATGTTCATACAGAAGTCGAAGTTTCGGATGGTCACTGTGCAGTTGATTGTGCCACTGTTCACAGCAATGACTGGATGTGCTCAGTGGATCTCCAGGACATGTGCTGCCATATAAAGATCGGGCCAGGAGATTTCTCCGCTTTTGCTTGGGACCCGATCACTTTCATTTCGGGGCCCTGCCCTTTGGTCTCACCTCAGCCCCCCGGGTGTTCACCAAATGCATGGCAGTGGTGGCAGCTGATCTCTGGCTGCAGGGACTCCTGGTGGTGTTTCCCTGTTTGGACGATTGTCTCCTAACGGCCCCTACAAAGCATCAACTATTGGACAACATGCGTACCTTACTCTCCCTGTTCCATCAGTTAGGAATTACGGTAAACATGGCCAAGTAGTCCTTTATTATTTTCTCAAAATCTGGAGTTCATAGGCAGTCTGTTGGATACCACCACGCAGATTGCAGTCCTTCCTCTTCGCCGGGTGTCTCTAATACGCACCCATGTTCAAGATCTGCTGGAGCAAACATGTCCTCTGGCTTCTCACATTCTCAGGGCTCTAGGGTCAATGATGGCTGTCGTTTACTTGGTACCAATGGCACGGTACCACATGAGAGTTCTACAGTGGACCTTTGCAGTTCGATGGTCAGCATTTCTGCATCCCATTTCGTTTACCATTCGCCTCACCCCAGTGTGTCGAAAGCATCTTTTGTGGTGGATTCTCTCACCGGGCTTGGGTTTCCACCGATTCCCACGGTCACCACGGATGCTTCCCTCCTAGGGTGGGGGAGGACATTTCCAGGGAAAGATGGTCCAAAGGACGTGGTCTTCCTCAGAGACCAAGCTGCACATCAACGTTTTGGAGATGAGAACAGTCCTATCATTGCAAGCTTTTCAGGATTGCCTCCCTCTGAGAACAATTGCGGTTCTATCGGACAAACATGGTGGTTGTCTGGTATATAAACAAGCAAGGGGGCACACATTCTTATCTGCTTTGTCGCGAGGCCATGAGGGTTTGTGAATGGGTGATGTCCATGGGGCGCTTTCTCATTGCAACACACATTCCCGGAGCATCCAAAGTGTTGATGGACAAATTGAGCAGGGCTGTTCTGACCCCTCACAAGTGGTCCCTGAATCCAGTGGTGGCTCAACAATTTTTTCTTAGATGGGGATATCCAAGCTGCAATCTGTTTGCATCTCCTCTCAGCCACAGATGCAGCAAATTCTGCATTGATCCCCCCCCAGAGGGAGAATTCCCCCAGGGATGTGATCGCTCACGATTGGCATCTGGGTCTCCTGTATAATTTTCCCCCCATTGACTTTAATTCCCAGCATACTTTGGAAAGCCACATGCCTCAAGACACAATTGATCCTCATTGCCCCCTTTTAGCCTCAGCAGGTGTGGTTCCTCCTTCTACGGTCTCACTTGAAGCATGCACCCTGGGTGCTTGATCCAGCTCTGGATCTTATATCTCATACATCCCTGCTTACGCTCCTGAGTCTTCAGACCCTGCGTCTGATACCATGGTATGTCCACTTGTGATTTTGGCTAAGTTCAGACTAGCCTCGCCCGTGAAGGCTATTATCCTTGCTTCCCAGAGGTCTTCCTCTGGGAAGGTATGTATCAGTAAATGGAAGAGATTTTATATCTGGGCAAAGAACAAAAATCTAGACCCCTTTTCATCTTCCATTCCTGAGATCATTCTCTTTATGACTTCTCTATTTAAGGATGGGGCCAGTTTCTCCACGGTCAAGGTTCAGTTGGCAGCGATTTCAAATTTTCATCTTAGTGATGATTCTACCTCCTCTTCTCAACTCTGCAAAACCTTTTTGAAAGGTTTTGGTCCCCCTGTTAAGCATCCATCTTTTTCGTGGGATCTGGCTTTGGTGCTGCAGGCATTAACAAAGCCATCCTTCGAACTGGCTTCATCTTGTGATCCCAAATTTCTTTCATGGAAGACAGCCCTTTTAGTGGCAATAACTTCAGTGAAGAGAGTCTGAGCTGAATGCTCTTAACAATTAAGCCACCTTACTTAATTTTCCATAAGGACAGTGCGTCTCTGAAACCAGATCCATCTTTTATGCCCAAGGTAGCTTCAACAGCTAATCTCAATTAATGTATTCATCTCCCAGTATTTTCCCTAACTATGCCAATAAAGGGGAATACATTCTGCACACCTTGGATGTTCATCGTCAACTTCATTTCTATCTTCATAGGACTAAGGAATTTAGATGTTCAGACCATTTGTAGCCTTTTTCTGTGAATAGAAAGGGCAGAGGAATTTCAAAAGTTATAGTCTCCCGCTAGATTTCACAATGTATTTCCTTTATTTACTCTTCAGAAGGTGTTCCTTTATCTGCACCAGTAAAGGCTCATTCCATAAGGGCGGTGTCTACCTCAACTGCGTTTGCAGACCGTCAATCCTTAGATGACATTTGTGCAGCAGCAACGTGGTCTTCTGCTCACACTTTCATCTCCAACTATAAGTTGGATTTGGTTTCTAGAGGAAGGGCTACCTTTGGCTTCACAGTTCTTTGGCATGTCCTTCCTTGAGGCCTCCCAGGATTCAGGTAGCTGGGGACTCTGACCATATGTGAAGAATGGTGACTAAGATTACATCAGATTTATAGTTATGTACTTACCATAACTTGGCATCTGTGTTAACTGTAGCCACCATTCATCACGGTACCACCCTCCAGCCCCCTTCCTGAGATATTAGCAGGATGCTTATAATTGTGCTATACAGTTGATTTACTACATTTTGCACTGTTATAAAGTTTTTTTTATTGTTTCACTGCATTGATGTACTGTTTTAACATTACTTAACTGTAAACTGCTTTTTCATACTGAGAGTTGTATTTTCTGTTTGTGAGTGCTCTATCCGAGCTTTTCTGTGCATTTTTGATAATTGTCTGTTTACAGTTAAAAGCATTCTCTAGAGTCTGCTCCTTGATCTATGTAAAACTTTCATTTAGTGGCTACAGCTAGGAACTGTAATTTTTCTCACCCACTCTCCCTGGTGTTGTGTGTTTTTATACTTGGTGGCTTTGCAGTTGCCCGTCCATACTGTATATTTGATCTGTGACACTCCTCCCAGTCTAGTGTCATTAGTTCACTCAATCTAATAGAGAACATTTGTGACGGCCATCCCACTCAGATTCTTAACATTGAATTAACTTCTGTTCCAGCTTTCCTCCATTTCCACTTTACTGGGAAAAAAAATTTTAAGCTTGCATCCCCCCATTCCTGTGGCAGGTCTTGTCCAGATACAGATTTGCTGTGTCCAGGACTGTTTGTGAGCTCCTAAGCTCCCCCACTTCACCCCCACTTAACTGGGGTTAAACTATTCCTGGCGCCATAAAGTCTGTCAAAAGTTCCCTTGCAACTAGCCAGCTTTTTAGTTTTAGCACTCATCTGTTTCCTTGAGCTCAGAACTTGTTCAGAACTCATTGTAAGCACTAAATAAGTTTCAAATTACTACAGCACTCAACTTTCCTCATTTGTCTAGAGGAAAACAGATTTTAGTACTTAATAAATAGGCACCTATTCAGGCATTCCTAAAGGTCAGCTCCCAGTGTTTTCTCCTGTCTACCTGATGAATCTGGGCATCTTGGGACAATGCAGCAATTGCCTCATGTACACAGACAACCCTGTCCTCCTACCAGACAACACTACGACCTGTGAGAGATGCACTTATATAGCCAAACTGGAAGCAAAACTCTCTTCACCAAAGACTGGCTTAGGCAGTCAAGAGGAGAAGGTAAACTCTTGCATCGCACCACACTCATCACATAGTCCCTCAAAACCTACACCACCAAAACACACACACGCAAGCACAAAACACACACCTGCATTTGCGGAGGCTCTCAGTACAAATCTGCCCAAACAACAGAGACCTCCAAGCAGAAATGCAAGCAACCTCCAACCCCAACACAACCCAAATGACACATAGCCCACATACTCAGTGTGCCACTCAACTACAGCCCATTAAGGCATAATGTACCCAAAACTCTAGTCATAGGTGACTCTATAGTCGGGCACACTGATGTTCCAATTACCAGGCTAAACAAGGAAAAAGTTACTGTCAGCTGCTTGTCAGGTGCCAGGATCTGCCACATAATGCACGCACTCAGGTCACTCCACAACAAGTACAAATATGACTCTGTCATTGTCCATGTTGGTGTGAATGACCTGAGACATACCTCCCTGGACTGCATGAAGAGACATGGAGGAGCACTCCGATCTTGTAGCCCAGGCAGGTATGACCCTTGCCCTGAGTAGCATCCTGCCATCACCCAGAATGATACCACAGTTTTTGTGTCTTTCAGCTTTTCCTGGTTAGGAGGACAAAATGATTGACTTTAACAATTGGCTAAGCTTCTGGTGTCATTCTAAGGGAATCCAGTATCTTGTCTGCCTGGGATGACATGATCGACAGACCACGCTGCTTTGCCAGAGATGGCCTGCACCTGTCGCCCTTGGGATTCCAGATACTGACAAAGGCTCTTGCCACCCCTGTAGTGCCTTTTTTAGGCAAGGTTCAAATGATAAATTCACCAACGTAACAGGTACAAGCAAGCAAAATCTGAGGGTAATGCTACTCAATGCTAGAAGTCTAAACCTCAAAATGCACTCACTCGAGGCACTCCTTAAAATGGAGAACATTGACATCTGTGCAGTGACAGAACTGGTTCAAAGCTCCAGAGAACACCCCTGCATTACCAGGCTATAATTCATACCTCACCTTTCGGCCACCAAACCTGGACCGAAACACTAAAGATGGAGGTGTGTCCATATTCATTAAGGATATCCACACCTCCAAGCTAGTTGCTCAGCATAATGCATCCAAGATTGTCCAAGTTCACCTAACTCTGGGCAAAACCGCAATCCAGATTGTAGCTTGCTACAGACCCCCCACCATGCCCCAGGATTCCCACTCCTCTTTTATTGATGCACTGGAAAATATTAAGGTACAACCGAGCACTCTAATGGGTGATTTCAACTACCCTACCACTAACTGGGAAAACTACTCATGTACCTACTCTTTTGCTCAACATTTTCTGGAAATCATAAATTCCAACGCCTTGGATCAACTTATCCACACCCCAACCAGGGGCAGCAATATCCTAGACCTGGTCATCACCAGCATGGGTGACCGGTGTTCAACACCAGAGGTTAGCTCCTTGTTGGTCAGATCCGACCACAAGCGAATCACCCCAGACATCCACATCCCGCTCCCACCCCCCATTAGGAAAACAACCATAAAAAATTTCTCCAAAGCCAACTTCGCGACACCCATGCAGATGGACAATAGAGGTATGACTGCTGAATCGTACACAAATGCACTTTTTATATGCACTTACACGAGTGCATGGATCGTGCTATCCCTAACAAAACCAAGATCCTATCCTCCAAAAAAGGAAGCCAATCTGGTAGTCTTCTGCCATAAACAAACTCTACAACAGAAGAAAGAAACTGTTGCAAAAAAGAGTAAAATCCCACGATTGGAGGAACTCCCTGGTCAGCCTCCGTAAGAAGTTGAGATCCCTCATAAAATTCTCCAAAGCTAGTTATGAAAACAAAATTGCCACTGATTCTAAAGACAACCACAAAACATTCTATAGCTATGTCAAGAATCTCAATGGCAACACTCAGATCTGCTCTGAGTTACAGCACAATGACACTAAATATACAGAACCAACTGATATTGCCAACATCCTGGCAGATAGGTTCAGTGCTAACTTTACCCCCCTCTCACCCCCTAAAGCGCCCATCTTTATACTGGAAGAATGCAAAGCTCCTGTAATCACGGCTGCACAGATAAAAACCTCACTCTCCAAAGCCAAGAACACAGCACCCATGGGACCTGACAACATCCCAGGCTGCCTTCTACATGAACTACAGAATGAACTGGCACCCCACCTAAGTACCATGTTCATTCATAGCCTCACCTCAGGCTTTGTGTCTATTGAATGGCACACCACAACAGTTATCCCACTCCACAAAGGAGGGGCCACAACAGACCCCGGGAACTACCGCCCCATTAGCCTGACGAGCCTCGTCTGCAAGGCCATGGAACGTATCATCATGGAACTCATAAACAAAGACATTGGAGATCTCCAAACTCTGGACCACACACAGTTTGGGTTTGTAAAAGGCAGATCATGTCTCCTAAACCTGATAGACTTCTTTGAAGTAGTCACCAAAGCCATAGATGAGGGTAAGGTGGTTCACACAGCCTATCTAGATCTCGCCAAGGCGTTCAACACCATCCCCCACTCTGGAATTATAGGTAAACTCACTAAACTAGGTATAAATCCCTATGTCACAAGATGGGTTGCCAACTGGATTACTGACAGAACCCACACTGTGAAAGTAGCAGACTCCAAATCAGACTTCAGACCAGTGACAAGTGGAGTACCACAGGGTTATAGAGTACAACGCCCCTTTTGGTATGTACCTCACAAGACATCTACAACTGGAAAGCTGCAAAAATACCTCACAAAGAGGATTACTGGCCTCAAACTGATGCCTTACGCAGACCGTCTCAAAAAACTCCAGCTTTACTCCGTCACATATCTCCTACTCAGAGGTGATCTCTGCTTAACATGCAAAGCTATGGCAAACCCAGAGCTGTTGGACATGCTCCACTTAAAGAAATCCCAATCCCTCCGAGCCACATGCTGTAGGAACCTAAACCTTGTCACCACAATAAACAGAACCTGCTGGAGGGATAGATTCCTGTCCCATAGACTTCCCATACTCTGGAACAGACTACCTATCTATGTCAGACAGAGCTCCTTATTGGCACTCTTCAAGAAAAATCTTGATGATTGGATGGGTAATAGGAAATTCACCCTGGGGATCACTTCTGTGGTTCTGCTTGACAGGGGCACAGTAAATAATTTTCTTGGGTGGGGAAAGCCAGGGTAACTTTTTGGCTAGGCTTATATAGGCCCTAGGGCCAATAGCCTAGTACCTGCCTATGAACCTTTGTTGGTGCTAGTTGTTTTGGTCTGGCTTTTCTTTTCTAATGCAAACTCGATCTGAGGAGTTAGAGGGCAGCAGAGCATCATGGGAGGGTAGGAGCTTGAGCTGTTTGAGTATGACAGCTTGGATCCGATATCGGATCCAAGACCCTAATGTGAGGAATGGTGACTACAGATAACACAGATACCAAGTTATGGTAAGTGCATAACTATAATTTTATTTCAATATGTTCATGGTCCGAATGCAAGATTAGTGGAGACCAGTTCTGGATCTTTTGTGATAGTTCCTAGGTTCACAGTGCTGTGTATTCAAAACATGTTGCCCTCATTTCCCATTTGAGTTTTCTAGCAACCTTCGATTTAAAAGATGCATTTCATCACATTCCTATATATCCAGATTTCAGATGTTAAGGTTTTCTGTGTCTGGATCACATTATCAGGTCTCTGCATTACTCTTGGTCGCTTTACTGCTCCAAGGATGTTCACAGTATGTCTGCTGTGATGGCCTACTGCAGACTGCATAATATTCACATGTTTCCATATTCAAGTGACCTGTTTATCTTTGCAGAGTCTTTCAAAAGTGTAATTTGGGGAAAGGGATCTTCTGCACAGGCTAAGATTCCAAGAAAGCTTATTCAAGTCTAGTCTGATAACTCCTCACAGGATTGTTTTCCAGCATTGTCTCCTGGACACTTCAGTTCAAAGTGTTGTTTTCCACAGGGAAAAATAGATCTAGATTTAGCTCTTTTCGAGACCTCTTTCTCAGGAAGAGAATTCCTGAATTTTCTGGGTCTCATGGCATCTAATGGTTCTCATGATACCTTTTGGAAGACTCCACATGAGAAAAATTCAGTGGCACTTGTAATCTTTTTAGTCCTAGCATCAGCATTCTCTGACACTTCAAATTCAATTTTGAGATTTGTGAAAAGGGTGAGTTTATGGTGGCAAAACCAAATTTCTCAAAAGCCAGGTCTCCCATTCTCCCCCCTCCCCTCCTCCAACACAGTCTGTCACAACAGACATTTAGATTGCCTGGGGAGCAGTGTCTGTCTGGATAAAAGTGCTGGGTCTTTGGAACAAAAGTGACTGATAAACGCACAGAGATGTTGGCTGTTAAAATACTAACATTTGTATTAAAAGTTTTTGGTCTCTGGGACCACTTTGTGTTTACAGACAACACCTCTACAGTGATGTAAGTGCGCACAGAAGGGGGAACCAGATCTTTATCCTCTGCCGGCTAGCCTTGGATATAACTTTTCAGCACAGTCTCTCAGGC
Source organism: Protopterus annectens (assembly GCF_019279795.1). Lineage (NCBI taxonomy): Eukaryota > Metazoa > Chordata > Ceratodontiformes > Protopteridae > Protopterus > Protopterus annectens. Next base: position 191,248,086 of record NC_056731.1, read on the forward strand.
TAGCCATGGTAGCCTGGGGTATAGCTTTTCAGCACAGTCTCTGTCTACAGGGATCTTAAATGTTGTCAGAGCAAAATTGTGTGGCATACAAGTTGAGCATGACCAGGCCAGACTTTCAGAAATGGAAACTGAATTTGTAGGTCTTCCAAGAATTGATCCAGCTGGAGGAAGACATCAAATAGATCTGTTTGTCCCAACTCATAACAGTCAGTTGACAAAATTCTGTTCCAGGAATTCATGCAAGAAGGCCTAGAAAACCCTTCATTATCTTTACCTTGGTAGGAATGTTCCTATGTACTTTTCCACCATTTCCACTAATATCCAGGGGCATTCTGAAGATTCAGAAGGATTCCCCAGAGGTAACTGTGATGACTTCCTTTTGGTCCTAGCAACAGTGGTTCTCCCTTCTGGAAATGACAAGGAGCAGTTAGCACAACTTCCTCACTGATTGGATTTACTCAGCTAAGATCAGGGGTGTTTGATACATCCCTACCCCAAATGTCTATAACTGACTGCCTGGGTTAGAATTTTAATACCTTTTAAGCAACTGTTCTCTGAGAATGTGCAGCAGGTATTAATGGAAGCAAGAAAGCCTGATATTAGAAAAATCATATATTAACAAATGGAAAAGATTTTCTAGTTGGTGCCAACAAAAGAACCAGCATCCATTCATGGCTTGTGTTTGATTTTACAGTATTTATCTGATTGCCTGTCTTACTCCTCAGTCTCAGGTTCTACTTCAGAACATTGAAAACTCATAACATCTAATTTCAAAACAGCGAAGACCATACGATCAAAAATTGAAAACATCTAAAACTCATAACATCGAAAACTACAAAGCAAATATAAATAACATTCCCTCCACCTATAACAACACCAAATGACAAAACACACTTTTTACTATGTTTCTGCAAGGGGTCAAGCCCTCCTGCACCCCCCCCCAATAAATTAAATATACCAACTCCGAGATCGCACTACAGTGGGAAAAAGTTAATTTCCTAACCCCACTGTAACCATAAAGAAATGTACACATAATGTCTAAATCACTTACCTGTATGGCCTAAAAACACATGCATAGTGGCATAGTAAACACTATATACAGATTAACAGAATAAGCTATAACATTTACGTTTGATACACTAATCACTTTTATACATTTTCGATGTTGTGAACATCTTGAGGAACCACTGTTAATTATTTGAGGGGCCTAGAAGTGTTCCTCAGATTTTAGTTGGGGAAGAAGTCACAACTACTGTTATCGAATGCTGTCTTGGGTCTGAGGCTTCTGAGATTTACAAAACAGACATCCCATTTAAAGCAAAAACAAAAAAACTAAACACGTCTCTCCTGCTGCTAGGGATCCACAGTGTGAGTGGCAGGCCTTCACTTGGGATTTGTTTAATGCTTTGATGGCATTAAAACCTCCTCATGGTGTTCCTGTTCCAGCCCCACCCCTTGGTCCTCTACTCTCCTTAAAAGAGCCAGGGAACAGAATTCCTCTGAGGAGGAGTTGGATTCTGATGAGGAATCCCTTGCTTTCTCTTCCCAAATTCCTTCTCCTTTGGGCTGTGGGTCAGAGGAAGACGAATGTAGCAGTTCCTGATGCTCCTTTCGAAGAAATTTCTTTTGGGGACGCAATCTCCAGGATGATAGAATTTTTTTAATGGAATTGTGCTCAGGTCTGGTCTCGGAAATCTGTAAGAGGTACTATGAGTCACTGCATACAGAATCTCTGAAACCTTCTGCTATTCCTCCTGATGTTGTTCGTGTTTCACTGTTGCAGTCATCAGACTTGGGTTGATTCCCAAAGCTGAGGAACGGGTGGAGGCAGTCAAGAAGAGCTGGGGCTGGCTAGTATGCCCTGCAGTACTGCGGTTGCAAAGCCTGCCTTGGGTTTTGAAAAGATGGGCAGGTGGTAATGCTTGGTGAAGTATGAAAAGAACTCCATTTTGCAGCTTCCAGGATGTCCCTCGTAGAGATCCCTCTGAGAAAGGCTGTAGAGGTTGAAGTTGCCGTAGTAGAATGTGTTCTGATCCCCCTGTGGGGGTGGCTTCCCATGGTATTTGTAACAGAAATGGATGCAGTGTGCTATCCATTTGGAAATGGTTTGTTTTGATATGGCTTTGCCCTCCGCCCCTGGTGCAAAGCTGACCAGTAACTTGTCAGATTTCCTAAAGGGCTTAGTTCTATCCAGGTAGAATCTGAGCTGTCTGTGCACATCTAAAGAGTGCAGGATCCTTTCCTCCTTATTTTGAGGTTTAGAGAAAAAGGTGGGCAAATGAATAGATTGGTTGAGAGCCACAATGGACACCACCTTAGGCATGAAGGTTGTGTTATTCCTGAGGGGAGACCCTGTCAGCATGAAAAATGATGAAAGGTTCCACAGCCATAAGTGCTTGTAGCTCAGACACTCTTTTAGTTAAAGTGATGGCCAGAAGCAGGGCTGTTTTCCAAGAGAGGAATTTTAACTCTGCTAAAGCTGCAGGCTCAAAGGGGGGGGGGGGTGTGAGCTTTTCCAACACAAAGTTAACATCCCAAGCAGGGGTAGGGGCTCTTCTTGGTGGCCTTAAGTTAGCCCCTCTCAGGAACTATTTAATGAGAGGGTGTGAGAAGAGAGGTGGCTCAGTGCTATAATGTGCTGAGATGGCAGGGAGATGGATTTTAATGGAAGAGAAGGATAGGCCCCTGTGGAGTAGTTCTGCTAGGTAATCCAGGATGAGAGATGAGGGCTGTGCTGGGTCAGCTCCTTTAGTCTGGATCCAGGAATAATACCTTTTCCATTTGTCAGCATAGGATTTTCTAGTACTGGGTCATTTGGCATCACGTATGATATCCAGGACTTGTTTGCTTAGATTGGCCACTGGAGGGGAAGTCAAGGAATAAGCCAGGCTGCCAGGCTGCTAGGTTCAGGGTCTGCAACTGTGGATGCAAGAACTCTCCTTCCTGCTGAGTCAGGAGAGTTGGAATCTGGGGGAGGTGCCATGGAGGCAATGGGGACAGACTGCGCAGTAGTGGGCACCAGTGTTGGCTTTGCCAGTCTGGGGCAATCAGGATTGCCCTTGGTCTTTCCTCCCTTATTTTGAGTAATACTCTGGTAAGAAGAAGTAGAGGGGGAAATGCATAGATTGAGAGGTTTGCCCACTGGAAGGATAGGGCATCCACTGTCCAGGCCTTGCTGTGAGGTTCCCTGGTGCAGAATTTGCTGGGCTGGTGGTTGTAGAGGGGGGGGGGCAAATAGGTCCACCTTCAGGGTACCCCATGTTTGGGTCACAAGGTTGAAGGTGTTGTGGTTTAATTGCCACTCGTGTGGGTCCAGGAGATTTCTGCTTAAGTTGTCTGCCAGAGAATTTTGGTTGCCTGGCAGGAATTGAGCTTGCAGATGAATAGGCTGAGGCTGTGTTCGAAAGGGTCATGGCTAGCCTGCAGAGTGGGTTCCCCCCTGCTTGTTGATGTACCACATTACTGTTGTGGTGTCGGTTTTGATTAGTAGAGGCCCTGGAGAGAGCAGGGATCTGAAAGCTGTCAGAGCGTGCTGAACAGCTAGCATCTCTTTTTGGTTGATGTGCAGATGAATTTGGTTTGGGCTCCAGTGGCCCCTGAATGCATCAGGCGTCCAGGTGAGCACCCCAGGCATAGTCTGATGCGTCTGTGGTTAGGGTCTGGGCGGCATGGGGTTGTGAAAAGGGAAGTCCCTTGTTGTGGTTGCATGCTGCTGCCCACCAAAGAAAGTCTTTCCTTAAACAGGGAATCATAGATGTAATAGTTTTCAGGTCCTGAGAATGTTGACACCAAAGGCTTTTTAAGTACCATTGAAGTTTCTTCATATGCAGTCTGGCATGTGGAATTAGTAGAATGCAATAGGCCATGAATCCTAGAGTTTGCAGGATTTTCCTTGTGGATAACTGGATTCTGATGGCCAGTTGAGAGAAGTAGCCTCTCAGATAGGCTTGATTTTTTGGAGTTAGAAATGCCATCTGGGATGATGATGATGTGTGTCCAGGCTTGCTCCCAGGAATACAGTTTTTTTGACTGGGGACTAGTTTGCAACAGTGAATACACTCGAACATCTACATTTATGGTAAGTGTACACAACTGTACTCTTTGGCTGCTTTGTTGGACACATTTTCTAATGCCTCTAAAGCTGTTGATTCTCTGCCCCCTGCTCCCAAGAAGCCTGATAGGTTTTTATATGGTGCCTGAGGACTGTAACTTTTTGTACAAGTGTCTTGCTACTGACCCCCCTCAGAGGTGCCTGTAGCCTCTGACAAGTCCTCTCAATTGTTTCCTTTGCCCTAGTTACTGCCTTCTGATAAAGACAGGAGAACCATGAAAAGGATAGGTAAAAAGGTTTATACCTTGGCTTTTAAGGCTGTTAATTATCAGACCTGTATGTCCAGGTATTTGTTGGCTGCTCTTTCTCGGCTTTTCAGGTTATTTCTGATCTCCCAGGCTGAGGGCAAAACTTCTGTCCTTTCCCTGTTAGTGACTTCCTCCCAGGTAGTTAGCCATTCCATTAAGTGTAGTTATGATGCAGCAGATGCCTCTTCTATGGCTGCTGCTTTTGATTCAGTGATGAGGAGGTATTCTTGGCACTGGCTTCAGCCATTGCCTGATGATATCAAGGCTAAGTTGATGGATGGATTACCCTCTTGATTGTAAATACTTATTTGGGGAAGCTGCTGCTGGTTTAAGTCCCTTCTGGGTAAGGAGAAGGTCTTACAGGAACTCAAACATGTTTGTCTCTCCTTTTTCTAAATTTCAGAGAAACTACCCCAATAAGCCGACCTTTGTTCACAGGCAATGTTGCCATCCTACTAAGGGCAAAAAGAGTGGCAAATGGGCTCCTTCTAAAGCTACTTGGACTTCAGGGACTCTGAAGTCTTCCTTTCCAGACAAACCAGGTGCTGTCTGACTAGCCTCCTCTTCCCAGCCAAGTTCCTCTATGTCTTTGCCATTCTCTCTCCCTTCCTGTTTGGCTTCAGATTACTCAAGATTCTTGGGTTCTGTCCATTATTCACTAGGGTTATTTCATGGTGTTGAAATCCCATTAACCTTTTATGGGCATTCCTCAGCCTTCTCGGGAGCAACTTCCTTTTCCCCCAGAATTACTTTGAGACCTTTCGACTCTGGGTACTGTTCAAGAGCTGTCTGTGTCCCAAAGGGGAGGGGGGGTTTATTCCAGAATGTTCCTAGTTCCTAGAAAAGAGGGTACTTGGAGAGCAATTCTAGACCTCTCTTATCTCAGCACCTTTCTGCAGGTACCCACTTTTTGAATGTTTCCCTTCAGATTCTGTTTCCTCTTTTGCTTCCTCAGGCTTATATGATGTCTGGATATTCTGATCCATCCCCTTTTCAGGACGTTTGTTTTTTTCTGTGTCTTCCTGGCATTTTCAGTTCTCTACTTTGCCCATTGGCCTTTCTACTACCCCAAGGGTATTCATGAAATGCCTCTCTGCTGTGATTGCTTTTTGCAGGCTTCAGGGGATCCAGGTATTTCTTTACTTGAATGCTCTACTGATTCAAGCTTCCTCTCCAGAGATACTTTTGCAAAATCTTAATTTTTGTCATTTCCTTCTTCAGAGTCTGGGGTTCATAATAAACTTCAAAAAGTCTTCTCTGACGACTTCTCAGGATCATATTTTTCTAGGTTGCAGGATTCAGAAGATGCCTCTGCTGCCATCCCTGCCTCCTCCTAAGGCCTTCACTTTCATCTCCTTCTTTCAAAATCTCCCTTCTCTGGCCTACAGTACAGTCAGGGAGTTTCTGAGAGCTCTGGAATTCATAGCATCCAGCTTCCCTGTGCTCCCTCTGGCCAAACTCCACATGAGAAAGTTTCAGCGGTTCCTGAAGACTGTTTTGCTTCAACATGTACATCCTCTATACCATGTGGTTCTTCTCCTTCATTGTCTCAAGAAGGAACTTCACTGGTGGATCCAACAGTTGTCTCTAAATCCAGGGCTCCCTTTTCATCCCCCTGTTCTCTCTAGTAGTATTGACAGATGCTTCAGATGTGGGATGGGATCAGTTTATGGCTCCCTAAAGGTACATGGGGATGTGGTTGCCTCTTCAGCAGAAGGAACACATTAGTGTCGGGGATGAGAGCTCTTCTGGTTTTCTTCCTCTCTTTCTCCCCGGGACCTCTCAAGGTGTTTACAGACAATACCACAGCCATATAGTATATAAACAAACCGGGGGGAACAAGATCGTACCTTCTTTGCTGGTTGGCACTCCTGATATCAAGTGACTCTTCAGTCAGTTTACATTCCCTCGGGTCAAAATATTGTGGCAGACACTCTGAGCAGGTCTGTAACTCAGTCCCACGAAAGGATGTTTCATAGGGATTTGATGTCCTTCAAGGATGCATCTGCAGTCCTAACATATGGGTTGTCCTGCCTCAGGCAGCCCTTCGGTCGGCCGGATTCCAAAGTCTGGGTCTGGCCTCGGCTGATGTCGCACTTCACCCGACGTCATAGCTGCTGTGTATTGGGTATAAAGGCATCAGCCAACGCCATTTTCCTCCGTCTTTCTTGCCGCGTGGTGCCCGAAGCAGAAGCTGTTCGCAAGTGCCGGTCGGTCAGATCCAGAGATTTCTACTACCGAAGACTTCTAAAAAGCTAAGTACCCCGTTGGGGACTCTTTCTTGCCTCAGCCGATGTCAGACAAAGTAAATAATTGTTTAACTTGTGGGAAACAAATACCTCATAAGGATTTCCACTCTTACTGCCTTCCTTGTTTAGGCCCAGACCACGACGTATCAGCTTGTCTAGCCTGTGCTTCCTTCAACCGACGGATGCTTAGACGTCGGTCGGAGTTTGCAGAGGAGTTTTTTGGTCCCGCTTTTGCATACAAAATGCCGTCGGAGACTTCGACTACACAATTAGCTAAAAAGCGTAAGGAAAAGGACCGACACTCGCGGTCCGCGGTTTCGGCTGAAACCACGGTTAGGCCAACCGCGAGTGTCTCTGTTTCGGCTGAAACCGAGCCCTCGGTTCTTCCTTCGGCCGAAAGCATGCCTCCGATAACCGAGGCCTCACAGAGCATGGCTGAATCTGCTACTGAAATTACCCCTGCTGAAGCAGGCACTCAGGATTTATCAGATACTATTCCTTTAGACATATCTACCCCTGCACGTGGAGCTGCTAGGCCCCCTGCATCTATGTCTATCAAGGCTTTTTCTAGGGCTAAAGCAGCTAAATCTTCTAAGGCCTTACCTGCTAAAACTCCCTCTCACAGGCCTACCTCTAGTTCCCAAATGCTCAGCCTGGCTGAGGATCTCATTTCTTTGATCAGGGGATCCCAACCTCACCCAGACAGGGCCTCTCAACCCCCTCCAGATAAGAGAACTAGAACTGAACCCCCAGAACCTGTTTCTACAGACTATTCCTCGGATGACTCAGATATTTCAGACCCTCAGGAAGGCCCATATTCTCCTTATGAGGATTCTGATGCAGAAGACTCCATTCCTTCTGCTTCTCCTCCTGAAGAATTTTCTTTTGGGGAAACCTTACATGCTATGAGGGAACATTTTCAATGGCAGGGCCAGGATTTTTCAGATTCAAGGAAAAGGCTTAGGACCTTTTTACATTTACCACAGCATAGGCCTTTAGCCATTCCTCCAGTACTAACAGTTGTTGATGATGCATATAATGATGCCTGTACTGCCCCTGATTCTCTTCCTCCGGCCCCTGCCAAGCCTGACAGATATTACAGGGTCCCGGACACACACTACCATTTATATAAGGCTCCTGTTGCAGATCCTGAAACCATTTCACAGGGCCCCAAAGCTGTAGCAGCTGCCTCTGCCAAAAACCCTCTCCCATCTGAAAGGGAATCTAGAGCATTAGAGAAATGGGGTAAAAAGGTTTATACTTCTGCTACTGTTTCGGCCAGGGCCTTAAACTGTCAATTTCACATGATTCAGTACCAGGAATATTTGTTAGACCAGCTAAATAAAAAACTGTCCTCTCCGGAACCTATAGACCGTAAGTCCCTTCAGGATTTGGTACATAACTCTCAGCAGGTTAGTAACCATTTCTTAAAATGTGGCTATGATGCACTGGAGGCTTCCTTTAGATCAGCTTTGACTGGAACAGTGATTAGGAGGCATGCCTGGTTAAAAGAACAATCCTTACCAGACCATGTTAAGTCAAAACTCCTAGATGCTCCTATGGATAAACAAAGTTTGTTTGGCTCCCCTGCCCAGCAGGTTCTAAAGAAGGTAGAAGAAAAAGCAAAATCTGTCCAAACAGTCAAGGATTTCTTACAGGTCCAACCTCCGAGGTTTAGCAGAAATTGGCCTTCGAAGAATTGGTCCTTTCCAGACACCTCCAGAGCAAAGAGAGGCAGAAATAGACGCCCAAGAGGCAGAGGTCAATCCAGGGGTGCCTACAGGGGACGTCAGTGGCAGCCTAACAACCAGAGAACTACGGCCACAGATTCAGCTACAACCACTTCCACAGGACAGACGCAATGACTTGGCTCTGATTCCGCCTACCAGGGAACAACTGGAAGCACCCTTGGGTGGAAAACTAGCCTTATTTTCCGTAAACTGGCATTACATTACAGGAGACAAATGGACTTTACAAACAATAGACAAAGGCTACAGGTTTCACTTCCACACTCTACCAAAAAAGAGAGGAATGCCAAACCTACCACCAAGCCAAACAACAAACGCTCTAAGACAAATCAACAACCTACTAAGGATGAGAGCTATAGAAAAGGTACCGCCTATGGAACAAGGACAAGGATTTTATTCCAGACTTTTCCTTGTACCAAGAAAGGAAAATCAATGGAGGCCTATTCTTGACCTGTCTGCTCTGAACACATACCTCATTGTTCCAAAATTCAAAATGCTGACCCTACAGCAACTTCTTCCCATGCTGGGCAAGGAGTCTTGGCTGGTGAATCTAGATCTCAAGGAGGCATACCTGCACGTCCCTATACGACCAGATTGCAGAAGACACCTCAGATTTCTTGCAGGATCAGAGCATTATCAATTCTCAGCATTGCCCTTTGGCTTATCTACTGCGCCCAGAATATTCACGAAATGCCTGGCATCAGTAATTGCTCATTGCAGGCTTCAGGGAATTCAAATTTACCCATACCTGGACGACTGCCTAATACAAGCGGACAACAAGACAAAATTAACAAAAGATTTGGAAAAGGTTATACAACTGCTGCAAGCCTTGGGATACACAGTCAACATGCAAAAGTCAAGACTGGTACCATCCCAAAGGATAACATTCTTGGGTGCAGAACTGGACACATCAACTCAGATGGCCTTTCTCACAGAAGAAAAATAAAACCAACTACCAGTCTATTTCATGACATTAACAACACAGACTCAGCTTACTGCAAGGAAAATCCTGCAAGCCCTGGGTTACATGGCATCCTGCATAATATTGATTCCGCATGCCAGACTGCATATGAGAAAGTTACAATGGTACCTAAGGAATGTATGGTCTCAACACAAGCACAGTCTAGAAGCCCAGATTCCAATAATTCCATGTCTGAAGCAAGAATTCCTGTGGTGGGCTCAGGCCTGTCAGTTGAACAGAGGATTGCCTTTCCACAAACCTCATCCAAGCCAGACCATCACCACAGACGCCTCAGACCTAGGCTGGGGGGCGCACATGGTGGACAAGTGTATACAAGGCCTATGGACGCAAGACCAGCTGAATCTACACATAAATCAAAAGGAGATGCTGGCAGTGAAACATGCAATCCAGGCATTCAGACCATTTCTTCAACAAGGACACCTGCTGATAAGGACGGACAACACCACAGTCATGTGGTACATCAACAAACAGGGAGGTACACACTCATATCCTCTATGCCAGATGGCAATGGACCTGTGGAATGTGGCCCTGAACCTCAACATTCAACTCCAGGCCAGATTTGTACCAGGAAAAGAAAATTCACTAGCAGACACCTTAAGCAGAACTACCACGGATGCTCACGAATGGATGCCGCATCCAGATATCTTCAAAACCATAACAAAGAAATGGGGACTACCAGAGATGGACCTGTTCGCCTCCCCACACAACCACCAATTGAAGAAATTCTGCACAAGAGCATACCACCCACTTGCTTGGAGGGTGGACTCCCTTTCCTTCAGCTGGAAAAACCTGACAGCATATGCATTCCCACCTCTTCCTTTGATGTACAAAGTCCTACTGAAGATCAAAGAGGATCAGCCAAGGATAATCCTGATAGCTCCAGACTGGCCGAGGCAGCATTGGTACCCGCTACTGAGAAGCATGTCTCGGACACACGCATGGCCTCTACCTCTATGTCCTTTACTTCTAACACAGAACAACTACAAGATCCTACATCCAAACTTGAAAACACTACAGCTAGCTGCTTGGAATATTGCATAAAACAAAATAACCCAGATTTATCTCAGAGGGTTAAGGACATTATCCTGGAGGCTCGCAGACCCTCCACAAGGAAGACTAATTCAGCCAAATGGAAAATATACCTCATTTGGAGTGCATCAAAAGGGGAAAATGCATCATTGGCAAACATAGCAAACATCCTGGAATACTTAGCAGAACTGTTCCACAATGGCCTGTCCTACTCCTCCATTAAGATTCATGCATCAGCAATTTCAGCAGAATTCAACATGGATCCTCCAGTCTTCTCTCATCCACTACTCAGACAGTTCCTGAGAGGAATCAAAAATGTAAAGCCTCCAAGGAAACCACCTTTGCCTACATGGGATCTTAACTTTGTGCTGGAAAAGTTAACACTTCTCCCTTTTGAACCAGCAGCAACAGCAGACTTACAGTTCTTATCTTGGAAAACTGCTTTCCTGCTTGCAATCACTTCAGCAAGAAGGGTATCTGAGCTACAGGCATTAATGGCAGTACAGCCCTTCCTTATCTTCCATCAGGATAAAGTGTCGCTGAGAACTAATCCTACTTTTATGCCAAAAGTGGTCTCCAGAGTATCATTGAGCCAAGCGATTCATTTACCTACATTCTTCCCCAACCCACAGAACAGGGGGGAAAGACTACTACATACCTTGGATGTACACAGACAATTACGCTACTACCTGGACAGAACTAAGACCAACAGAAAAACTGACCAGCTTCTGGTAGCATATGCAACAGGAATGCAAGGAAAAGCAATTTCAAAACAGACAATCTCAAAATGGATAGGAAATTGCATTAGATTTTGCTACTCTTTTCATGGAAAGACAACTCCAGAAAATATCAGGCCTCACTCCACAAGAGCCACAGCCACCACTACAGCTTTCCTACGAGGAGTGGCTACCAAAGACATTTTAGAAGCTGCTACTTGGAGCTCCGTGCATACATTTGCCAAGCATTATAATCTACCTTTATACTCCAGATCCCGAGCAGGTTTTGCAACTGCTGTTTTGCAAGGGATCTTAACTACACCATCTTTATCTTAGTACCTCCTCCCCCAGTTTGGCTATGGTATTCTACCCATATGTTAGGACTGCAGATGCATCCTTGAAGGACATAGTACAGTTTTGTACCTACCATAAATGTAGATGTCCGATAGGTATGCATCTGCAGTCAGGATTACCCGCCCTCCTTCCCCTCTGTGGTATTCCTAGGGTATTTACCCCTCTTTTAGCTAGCTGGGGGAATCTGTTATGGTGTATTTGTTTGTATATATGTATATATATTCTTATTTTGTTGCTCTCTACTGTTTGGCATTATTTGCATTTATCCAAATTTAGCCTTCCTAGAGGGCACCTGGCACCTGGGGCAAGAAACACTGAGGAAAATGGCGTCGGCTGATGCCTTCATACCCAATACACAGCAGCTATGACGTCGGGTGAAGTGCGACATCAGCCGAGGCCAGACCCAGACTTTGGAATCCGGCCGACCGAAGAGCTGCCTGAGGCAGGACAACCCATATGTTAGGACTGCAGATGCATACCTATCGGACATCTACATTTATGGTAGGTACAAAACTGTACTTTTCTGGACATTGTCGACTGGTGGTGTGCTCCTCAAGTAGATTTTATGCCTCATCTCTAAACAGACAAGGTCCTCTATTTTGTGCCAGAGTCCCAGGTCCTCTTGTGTGGAAGGTGGATGCCCTCTCTCTTTCTTGGAAGGGGATGATGTTAAGTTGTCTATCTCTCCTTCATTCTTGCTGGTTGGGACTCTGCCATCTTCAAAAGCTCGAGAGCTGCATACTGGCTCGAGGCCACCCCATATCCCATGATGCCTGGTGCTAGATACCCAGATCTCGTTTGCCGCGTCTGCTGCAAGGTTGTCTTACTGGCTCAGGTCGTATATTTTCATTATTTTATCCATTTTTTGATAAAATTATTAGACTTAGTGTAGATTGTTTATAGTAGTTAACCTTTCTTTATATATATATACTTGCTCTGTCTATAATTCTTTCTTGATCCTTCCCTTCAGAAAACTCATTTTAGTTAGAGAGGTTTCCCCTCCCCCTTCACTCCTTCTCATAGGTAGCCGTTTAAATTAGAGGCTAACCCTTTTTCCTTTTCTCTATTAAAAAAAAAAAAACTTTTAGCTTTTACCTAGTTAGTTTATTTAGCTTGTAAGTATTATATTGTGAGTATCTTGGCTGTGTTAACTTTACAGTGTGGTAGTTGTTATATCCTAGTTCTTTTTTGTGTATTGTCCTTGGTTTATCAAATTTTTTCTCAGGGGTGTCCAAGGACACCAGAGTGTCGGGATTCAAGAAGTGTGACTCATGCTGTCAGAAGATGTCTCTGACAGATGGTCACACTTCTTGTGTCTATTGTCTGGGCACCGTGCACCTGCAGGACTCTTGTTCGGTCTGCCACGCCTTCAGCCCAAGAGTCCTGCAGGAGCGTAAAAATAAGTTAATCCTACGGGGTTTACTTTACCAGGATTCACCGGCTAAGGCTCAGCCCGTGAAGGCCTCAAAGCCACCTAAATCTTCGGCTCCCAGTTTGGAGCCGTTGATGGGTGAAGCTGTTCCTTCAGCCTCGGTTCCAGCCGGAACCGATTTACCTGTCTCCCAGTCGGTACCGACTCCCTTTGGAGCCATCGGGGAGTCGAAAGACATCTAGGTCTCCTTCCCTGGAGTCGATACGCTCGGCTCCGAGGTCTCCTCTGCTTCAATTGGAGCACAGTCATCGGTCCCACTCTTCTCGGTCCTCAAGACTATCAGATCATGACGTGGAGAGAGTGGTCAGCAGGCTATTAAAATCGCAGGCCCTAGCAAAAATGTTGTCCAACCCCCCCATCAGGTGTCGGCGCCATCCATGTCTGCAGTTATTCTTCCTCCGACTCCTCCCTTGAGCTCGGAGCCGGAGTTTGTTGGGGTTCGAGTTGTGGAACCATCGGCACCGATACCTTCGGTTCTGTCGTCAGCTCCGATCACTTCCTTGGTACCGTCCTTGGAAGGGTCTGGGCGCCGAGACTCCCTCGTCGGCTCCGAGGGGGTGAGTGGCATCGGACCCTTGTCCAACCCTGTTCTTCCCCTCGGAGCTTTGGCTCATGTGAGCTCGGCTCCTACATCGGCTTCGGAGCCGTCCCCCTCGGTGCGGAGAGGGATTCCGGGCTCTTCGGATGTCTTTGAGGTCATGAGGAGTGTGCTGGCCCCTGAGTTAGCCCCACGATCATCCCCATCGGCTCCTCCCACTATGGTGCCTGCATCTGCCTCTGCCCCCTCCTCCAGACCCCAAGCGTGGGGAACCAACGCTCCAGGGCACCCCCTTGGGTGTATCTTCCTCTTCCCAAACCTCCCCTGATCATTCATTCCTGAGCAAGAGGAAGCATGTTGACTCCCCTGAGACTCACATCAGATACCGACTTAGAGGATTTGGAAGGGTCCCCGAGATCCCCCTCTGAAGATGTTTCCTTCTCAGACATCCTTGAAATGCTTAGGCAGAGGGGGAACTGGACTACCCTAAGCCCCTCCGAGGATGAGTCGGTATTCCTGGATGCATTTGGATCCCGACCTTCCACCTCCTGGGTGTCTCTGCCTTTCGACCCACTGATGTCTGTGGTGGCTCGAAAGGCGTGGCCTGCTCCAGACACAGTGGAACTGACCCCCAGAAGACCCGCTAAATTCATAACTGCCCCACAGGATAAACGTTTTTTGACCAAAATTGTCCCTTTTGATGCCATGGTGGTAGCGGCAGCCACAAAGAAGGAGTTGGCGGAAACTTCTTCATCTGTCCATCCCCCTAACAAGGAGTCCAGGACGATGGACAGATATGGGAAGCGGATGTTCTCTTCATCGACCATTTCTATGAGGTCTCTGAATTATTTGTGCCACTTTACCCGCCTTCAAAGGGATCTCCTTAAAGAGCTTGGAGATACCCTCCAAGATCCATCAGCTGAGGGGGCCCGGGCTAAGGCAGCCTCCCAGCTGGCGACTCTTAATTCAGTGGTGAACTCCTCCATGAGGCTCATTTCTTATGCAGCCGAAGGTGCGAGTAGAGCCGCGGGCACAGGTGTTGCTCTAAGGAGACACGCTTGGATGTGGCTATGTAACTTTGCGGGACCTTTCAGAGCGTCTTTCACCAACACCCCTTTTTGATGGTTCCTCTCTTTTTTGGATCACAGGTGAAGGATACCCTTACCAAGTGTGAGCAGGAAGGCAAGACTCTCTCTGCTGTGGGAGTCTGTTTTTCCACTCCTTCCAGACCATATCCCAAGGGTCAGAAGAGTGGAAAAATCTAGTTTCGGAAATTCCAGGAAGCCTTGCTGGACTCATGTGGTGAGTTCCCATCCAGGGGCAGAGGAGGGAACAATAATAGATGCCGCCCTCGTGGCAGAAGGGGTCCGCAAAACCAGGGCAGCAGAGAATCCTTCTCTGACAAGCCCTTCCTGCATCCCTGAAGGGTTGCCCGACTGCCCACCTCTGGAGGCAGTCGGGGGAAGATTATCGCTGTACCCAAGAGCCTGACATGACAAATGGGTACAGTCTGTTATATCCGGAGGCTACAGAATCCCCTTTGTTCGCACTCCCGTAGTGTTAAACAAGTCTCTTCCAGATGTTATACCCAATCTTCGGGATCAAGCAGTACAAGAAATTTCAGAACTGCTAAAAAAAAAAAAAGGGCCATCCAGCAAGTCCCAGCAGACCAGTAAGGATCCGGAATTTACTCAAGGTTCTTTTTGGTACCAAAAAAGACAGGGGACTGGAGACCCATTCTGGATCTCAGCAGACTGAACAGATCTGTACAAAGAACGAAGTTTCGGATGGTCACGCTACAGTCCATTATGCCCTTTCTGGGTCAGGACAGGACAATTGGATGTGCTGTATAGATCTTCAGGACGCGTACTACCATGTCAAAATGGACAGACGCTCCAGAAGATTCCTTCGCTTCCGGCTGGGAGCCAGCCATTACCAGTTCAGGGCTCTGCGCTTTGGTCTCACCACAGCCTCTAGGGTGTTCATCAAATGCATGGCAATAGTTACCGCTCACCTGAGACGGCAAGGATTCCAGGTGTTTCCATACCTAGACTACTGGCTCCTTACTGCTACCACCAGGCATCACCTTCTGCGAGTTAGAGACTACACTATCGAGACTTGCTCCAGACTAGGTATCTCAATAAATTTCAAAAAGTCTGCATTTTGTCGCCCTGTCAGTCTATCACCTTTATAGGCGCAAATTTAAATACAAGAGACATGTCAGCGAGCCTTCCACCAGACAGGGTATTAGTAATTCATCAACATGTACAGGTCTTATTAGCATGCAGAAGAATTCAAGCCAGGTTCGTCCTCCAAACTCTGGGTCTCATGGCAGCAGCGATCATGCTTTTTCTTCTAGCTCGTTTTCACATGAGGATTCTCCAGTGGCTGCTTTTCACCCAATGGTCCTTCCAGCAGCTTCCCATGTCTCACACGATTATGATCACAGAAACATGCAAAATGCACCTTGCATGGTGGATGGTCTCCACATCAGTGCCCCTAGGCAGACCATTTGTCCCCCCTCCCCCAGTTGTTACGGTTACCACGGACGCTTCCCTGATCGGGTGGGGGGAGCATTATCAGGGCAGGAGAGTCCAAGGCACCTAGCAACCTCACGAGTACCACCTGCATATAAATGTTTTGGAGATGAGGGCCGTGCTTTTAGCGTTGCAAGATCTTCAGGACACTCTTCCTACCGGGACCATTGCAATTCAAACGGGCAAAATGTCAGTAGTGTGGTACATCACCAAGCAGGGCGGAACCAAGTCCTTCCGCCTATGTCGAGAAGCACTCAGACTCTGGCAGTGGGCGATCTCTTCCCAACGGTTTCTGATCGCAACGCACATCCCCGGGAAGTCCTGCATCATAGCAGACAGGCTGAGCAAAGCAATTCTCATGCCTCACGAATGGTCTCTGAATCAAGTAGTTGCGGACCAAATATTCCGCAAATGGGGCCAGCCTTGCTGCGACCTTTTTGCCATCCCCTTCAACAGCAAGTGCAACAATTTCTTCTCTCTCCTGCCACTGCCCGGACATTCCCCCAGAAGACGCTCTAGTCCACGATTGGCCTCAGGGACTTCTTTATGCATTATCTCTGTTTCCCCTTATTCCGAAACTAATACAGAAAGCTACCGTATTGGACTGTAAAATGATCCTCATTGCTCCTTATTGGCCTCGACAAATATGGATGTCCTTCAAGGATGCATCTGCAGTCCTAACAAATGGGTTGTCCTGGCCTCAGGCAGCCCTTCGGTCGGCCAGATTCCAAAGTCTGGGTCTGGCCTCGGCTGATGTCGCACTTCAACCGACGTCATAGCTGCAGTTCTGCGGGTATAAAGACATCAGCCGACACCATTTTCCCCAGTCTTTCTTGCCGCGTGGCGCCCGAAGCAGAAGCTGTTCGCAAGTGCCGGTCGGTCAGAACCAGAGATTGCTACTACCGAAGACTTCTAAAAAGCTAAGTACCCCGTTGGGGACTCTTTCTTGCCTCAGCCGATGTCAGAAAAAGTGAATAACTGTTTAACTTGTGGGAAACAAATACCTCATAAAGATTTCCACTCTTACTGCCTACCTTGTTTAGGCCCAGACCACGACGTAGCAGCTTGTCTAGCCTGTGCTTCTTTCAATCGACGAACACTTAGACGTCGGTCGGAGTTTGCAGAGGAGTTTTTCGGCTCCGCTTTTGCTTATATCATGCCGTCGGCGACTCCGACTTCACATTTAGCTAAAAAGCGTAAGGAAAAGGACCCGACACTCGCGGTCCGCGGTTTCGGCCGAAACCGCGGCTAAGCCAACCGCGAGTGTCTCGGTTTCGGCTGAAGCCGAGTCCGCGGTTCTTCCTTCGGCCGAAAGCATGCCTCCTTCTACAGAGGCCTCTTCCAGCATGGCTGAATCTGCTACTGAAAATCCACCTGCTCTTACAGTTTCTCAGGATTTATCAGATACTATCCCCTTAGATGTATCTTCTCCTGCACGTGGAGCTGCTAGGCCCCCTGCATCCATGTCAATTAAGGCTTTTGCCAGGGCAAAAGCAGCTAAATCTTCTAAGGCCGTGCCTGCTAAAGCCCCCTCTCACAGGCCTAGCTCTAGTACTCAAATGCTTAGTCTAGCAGAGGATCTCATTTCTTTGATCAGGGGAACCCAGTCTCTCACTCTGACAGGGCCTCTCACCCACCTCCAGAGAAGAGGCTTAGAGCAGAGCCCCCTGAGCCAGTTTCTTCAGATTATTCCTCTGATGATTCAGAAAATTCTAATCCCCCAGAGGGCCCTTATTCTCCATATGAGGACTCTGATGCAGAGGATTCCATACCTTCTGCCTCTCCTCCTGAGGAATTTTCTTTTGGGGAAACCTTGCATGCTATGAGGGAACAATTTCAATGGCAGGGCCAGGATTTTTCAGACTCTAGGAAAAGGCTTAGGACTTTTTTGCATTTACCACAGCATAGGCCTTTAGCTATTCCTCCAGTACTTACAGTTGTGGATGATGCATTTAATGATGCTTGTACTTCCCCTGACTCACTGCCTCCGGCCCCTGCTAAGCCCGACAGATACTACAGGGTTCTGGACACACATTATCATCTGTATAAGGCTCCTATTGCAGATCCTGAAACTATTTCGCAGGGCCCCAAAGCTGTAGCAGTTGCCTCTGCCAAAAACCCCCTCCCCTCTGAAAGGGAATCTAGGGCATTGGAGAGATGGGGTAAAAAAGTTTATACTTCTGCTACTCTTTCGGCTAGGGCCTTAAACTGTCAATTCCACATGATTCAGTATCAGGAATTTCTGTTAGATCAGCTCACTAAAAAACTGTCCTCTCCTGAACCTTTAGACCGTATGTCCCTTCAGGATTTGGTGCATAACACTCAGCAGGTCAGTAATCATTCCTTAAAATGCGGCTATGATGCACTGGAGGCTTCCTTTAGATCAGCTATGACTGGTACAGTGATCAGAAGGCATGCATGGTTAAAAGAACCATCCTTACCAGACCATGTAAAGTCAAAGCTTCTAGATGCTCCCATGGAAAAGCACAGTTTGTTTGGTTCCCCTGCACAGCAAGTGTTGAAGAAGGTGGAAGAAAAAGCTAAATCTGTCCAGACAGTCAAGGATTTCTTACAGGTCCAGCCTCCGAGGTTTAGTAGGAACTGGCCTTCCAAGAATTGGTCCTTTCCAGACACCACCAGAGCACAGAGAAGCAGAAATAGATGCCCTAGAGGCAGAGGTCAATCCAGGGGTGCCTACAGGGGACGTCAGTGGCAGCCTAACAGCCAGAGAACTACTGCCACAGATCCAGCCACTACCACTTCTACAGGACAATCACAGTGACTTGGCTCTGAAACCGCCTACCAGGGAACAACTGGCAGCACCCTTAGGCGGAAAATTAGCCTTATTTTCAGTAAATTGGCATTACATTACAGGAGACAAATGGATTTTACAGACAATAGGCAAAGGCTACAGGTTTCACTTCCATACTCTTCCAAGGAAGAGAGGAATGCCAAACCTACCTCCAAACCAAAGGACAAACGCTCTACAACAAATAGACCACTTACTAAGGATGAGAGCTATAGAAAAGGTACCGGCTATGGAACAAGGTCAAGGATTTTATTCAAGGCTTTTCCTAGTACCAAGAAAGGAAAAACAATGGAGACCTATCCTTGACCTGTCCGCTCAAAACACATATCTCATTGTTCCAAAATTCAAAATGCTGACCCTACAGCAACTTCTTCCCATGCTGGGCAAGGAGTCTTGGCTGGTGACTCTGGATCTCAAGGAGGCATACCTGCACGTCCCCATACGACCAAATTGCAGAAGATACCTCAGATTTCTTGCAGGATCAGAGCATTATCAATTCTCAGCATTGCCTTTTGGCTTATCTACTGCGCCCAGAGTATTCACGAAATGCCTGGCATCAGTAATTGCTCATTGCAGGCTTCAGGGAATTCAAATTTATCCATACCTGGACGACTGCCTGTTACAAGCGGACAGCAAAGACAAATTAACAAAAGATTTGAAAAAGGTTATTCACCTGTTGCAAGCCCTGGGATACACAGTCAACACAAAAAAGTCAAGACTGATACCATCCCAAAGGATAACCTTCCTGGGTGCAGAACTGGACACATCAAACCAGATGGCATTCCTCACAGCAGAAAAACAGAAGCAACTACCACTCTATTTCATGGCATTAACAACACAGAACCAGCTTACAGCAAGGAAAATCCTGCAAGCCCTGGGTTACATGGCATCCTGCATAATATTAATTCCACATGCCAGACTACATATGAGGAAGTTGCAATGGTACCTGAGGAATTTATGGTCTCAGCACAAGCACAGCCTAGAAACCAAAATTCCAATAATTCCATGCCTGAAGCAAGAATTCCAGTGGTGGGCCCAGGCCTGTCAATTGAACAAAGGACTGCCCTTCCACAGGTCTCACCCAAGCCAGACTATCACCACGGATGCCTCAGACCTCGGTTGGGGGGCTCACATGGTGGACAAGTGCATACAAGGCTTATGGACTCAAGACCAGATGAACCTGCACATAAACCAAAAAGAGATGCTGGCTGTAAAACAGGCAATTCAGACATTCAGACCATTTCTACAACAGGGTCATTTGCTGATAAGGACGGACAACACCACAGTTATGTGGTATATCAACAAACAGGGAGGCACGCATTCATATCCTCTATGCCGGATGGCAATGGACATCTGGAATGTGGCCCTGAGCCTCAACATTCAGCTCCAAGCCATATTCGTGCCAGGAAAAGAAAATATTCTAGCAGATATCTTAAGCAGAACCACCATGGATGCCCACGAATGGATGCTGCATCCAGACATCTTCAAAGCCATCACAAGGAAATGGGGATTGCCAGAAATAGACCTGTTCGCATCCCCACACAACCACCAATTGAAAAAATTCTGCACAAGGACATACCACCCACTTGCTTGGAAGGTGGACTCCCTATCCTTCAGTTGGGAAAACTTGACAGCATATGCATTCCCACCTCTTCCTTTGATGCACAAAGTGCTACTGAAGATCAAAGAAGATCACCCGAGGATCATCTTGATAGCTCCAGATTGGCCGAGGCAACATTGGTACCCGCTACTGAGGAGTATGTCCGGAACACGCATGGCCTCTACCCTACTACCTCTACTGCTAACACAGAACAACTTCAAAATCCTGCATCCAAACTTGAAAACACTGCAGCTAGCTGCTTGGAACATTACATAAGGAAAAATAACCCAGATTTATCTCAAAGGGTTAAAGACATTATCTTGGAGGCTCGCAGACCTTCAACAAGGAAAACTTATTCAGCAAAATGGAAAAGATATCTCATTTGGAGTGCAACAAAAGGAGTAGATGCATCATTGGCAAACATAGCTAACATCCTGGAATACTTAGCAGAGCTTTTCCACAATGGTCTGTCTTATTCCTCCATTAAGATTCATGCATCAGCAATTTCAGCAGAATACAACATGGATCCTCCAGTCTTTTCTCAACCTCTACTCAGGCAGTTTCTCAGAGGAATTAAAAATGTAAAGCCACCAAGGAAACCACCAATGCCTACATGGGACTTGAACTGTGTGTTAGAAAAGTTGACACTTCTTCCTTTTGAACCAGCAGCAACAGCAGAGTTACAGTACTTATCTTGGAAGACTGCATTCCTTCTTGCAATCACTTCAGCTAGAAGGGTTTCTGAATTACAGGCATTGATGGCAGTACAGCCCTTCCTTATCTTCCATCAGGATAGAGTGTCCATGAGAACTAATCCTACCTTTATGCCAAAGGTGGTCTCTAGGGTATCATTAAACCAAGCAATACACTTGCCAACATTCTTCCCCAACCCACAGAACAGGGGGGAAAGATTGCTGCATACCTTGGATGTACACAGACAATTGCGCTACTACCTGGACAGAACCAAGAACAATAGAAAAACTGACCAGCTTCTGGTAGCATATGCAACAGGAATGGAAGGAAAAGCAATTTCAAAACAAACGATCTCAAAATGGATAGGAAATTGCATTAGATGTTACTCTCTTCATGGAAAGGCAACTCCAGAAAACATCAGACCTCATTCCACAAGGGCTACAGCCACTACTACAGCTTTCTTACGAGGAGTGGCTACCAAAGACATTTTAGAGGCTGCTACTTGGAGCTCCGTGCATACATTTGCCAAGCATTATAATCTACCTTTATACTCCAGATCCCGAGCAGGGTTTGCCACTGCTGTTTTGCAAGGGATCTTAACTACACCATAAACTCTTAGTGCCTCCTTAGTGCCTCCTCCCCCAGTTTGGCTATGGTATTCTATCCATTTGTTAGGACTGCAGATGCATCCTTGAAGGACATAGTACAGTTTTGTACCTACCATAAATGTAGATGTCCGAGAGGTATGCATCTGCAGTCAGGATTACCCACCCTCCTTCCCCTCTGTGGTACTCCTAGGGTATTTGCCCATCTTGTAGCTAGTTGGGGGAATCTATTATGGTGTATTTGTTTGTATATATGTATATACATGTTCTTTTCTATTTGCTCTCTATTGTTTGGAAACATTGGCATTTATCCAAATTTAGCCTTCCTAGAGGGCACCTGGCATCTGGGGCAAGAAACACTGAGGAAAATGGCGTCGGCTGATGCCTTTATACCCGCAGAACTGCAGCTATGACGTCTGGTGAAGTGCGACATCAGCCGAGGCCAGACCCAGACTTTGGAATCCGGCCGACCGAAGGGCTGCCTGAGGCCAGGACAACCCATTTGTTAGGACTGCAGATGCATACCTCTCGGACATCTACATTTATGGTAGGTACAAAACTGTACTTTCCCTTTCCTGCATCATCATCTTCTCGAGCAGCCTTGGACGCTGGACTAGTTCCAGACCTTCTGATCCATCAATCGGGTGGGCTGCACCAATCCCTGCAATCTCTCCAGCTCACTGCTTGGTTGCTCCACTTCCAACCTTAGCCAGGCTTCCAGATATCTCCCCTTCTGTGCACGAAATTATTTTATCATCGCACAAGTCTACCACTAGAAAAACTTATGCTAGTAAGTGGAAACATTTTTCTTCCTGGGCAGAGACTAAGAGTATAGATCCCTTTTCAGCACCTATACACCACATTTTGGAATTTCTTGCGGAATTATTTCATTCTGGGTCCGCATCTGCTACAATTAAGAGTTCAGTTAGCTGCAATTTCAAATTTTCACATTGGCCTGTCGGGAAATAATATCATGTCGTATAAACTATGTAGAGCCTTTCTCAAAGGGACCACTCTGCTCAGGCCTCCAGTGAGAGATCCTCCACCTCCGTGGGATCTAAATTTGATTTTAGCTTCTCTAATATTGCCTCCCTTCGAACCTGCAGCATCTTGTTCCTTGAAGTTTTTAATCTTGGAAAACTCTCTTTCTGGTAGCCATTACTTCACCCAGAAGAGTTTCAGAACTGCAGGCTCTTTGTACCCGTCCTCCGTACTTAGTGTTCCACAATGATAGGGTTGCTCTCAGGACTAATCCTTCCTTCCTTCCTAAGGTCTCTTCAGAAAATAATTTGAATCAGTCCATAGACCTTCCTGTGTTTTTTCCCAACCACTCCAACAGGGTGGAATATAAATTGCATCAGTTAGATGTTCACAGGCAACTACGCTTTTATTTGCATAGAACTAAAGATATCAGGAAATCGGACCAACTTTTCCTTTCTTATGCTGAGGGTAAACAAGGTCTTCCAGTCTCAAAAGTAACCTTAGAGGTGGTGGGGTGATTTTATATAGTTCAGAGGATTATGCAAATGCCATGCAAAACATTTTATTTAATGTAGATAATTATTCTCTATGTTCTAAAAATGAAATACATATCTCATATCATACACTAGATAGTTATTTGTATGAATATTTAATGGACCAGAGAATATCAAAAGATGATTATGATTTTCTCTTGAATAAGCACCCTAAGAATTCCGGTCCTTTTTGGAATACCTAAGATGCATAAGAACCTGGAAAAGCTACCTTTTAGGCCTACTGTAGCAGCTGCAGGTTCCAAAATACACAATTTAGCAGTGTATGTTGACAAAAAATTAAAACATATTACGAACAAATTCCCCCATCTATTAAAGGACTCCTGGGATTTTTTAGGACACATTAAGAAGGATTTATGGGCTCCTGATTGTGTTTCTTCCTAACCATAGATGTTCAGGACCTTTTTTCATGCATTCCCAAAACAGAAGGTCTGTGTTTTTTTGAAGAGGTACTTTTTACTTATTCATCCTTGACTGCAGCTGAAGTCATGCTTATATGTGAACTTATGAACCTTATATTAGAAAATAATTATATACATTTTGAAGGGGGATATTTTCAACAGCTCAAAGGGGTCGCCATGGGTGCTGCTTGCGCCCCCTTGTATGCTAACTTGGTTCTCCTGGGTTGGGAAATCAAACATATTTTTCAAAGTGAATTGTTTCTATCCAATGTCATATATTACAGCATATTTTTGGATGATATCTTTATCTTGTGGAATGGAAGTTCAGAACAAATACCTGAGTTTATCCAGTACTTGAATAAAACTACAGAATATTTGAAATTTACCTTTCAGTTTGACAAACAAGAGATTAACTTGTTGGATACTAAAATAATCAAAGCTCAGGATGGATATATTTCCAAAATCTACCGCAAAAATACTTTTTGTAACAGCTGTTTGCATTATAATAGTCATCACCCAATTTATCAGAAAAAAAAGTATTATTAAGGGTCACGCTATAAGAATAGCCAGGATGACAACTATGAGAAATGATGTGATAACAGAGTTTGAATATTTAAGGGATATGTTCTTAGAGAAAGGCTATCCTGGACATTTTATTGACCCTATACGTACTGATGTTCTAAAAAAATGGGGTGATATTTATATACCTTTATTAGGTACGGGTGGTGGCAGTATTAATAACAAAGTAAATGACACGGAAGTTTAGTACCAACCTAATTTCCATCAGGCTTGTGTAATACAATACAGTCCCTTGTATTCCCAGATCAAGGGAATATTGATAAAGAACTGGAACATCTTTAAAACCAATAGTGAGATATTTGGAATATTGGGTGATAAACCCATATTTTCCACTAAAGTAGGACCTAATATAAAATCATTGTTGGAGATGGGTAATGCCTCTAAGAACATGCAGGAGAAAAGGGGTGGAAGTAAGCCTTGTGGCAGGTGTTCCTATATACTGCAAGACAGCTCTATTGCCATTGATAACCAGAATAAAAGTCATATTTTTTTTTTAAAAAGTGGCAACTGCTGTTCCAGCAGATTGGTATATATAGCTAGGTGTAACACCTGTACTTTGTTTTATGTAGGGAAGACAGAGAGAATGTTTAAGACCAGGATATATGAGCACCTTTATGATATCAAAAATAAGAAAGATACCAATGCCCTATATAAGCGCAGTATTTCATGCACTAATTTTTCATGTTTTAAGTTTGCCATTCTTGAATTTGTAACTGTTGAAGTGAGAGGTGGAGACTGGCAAAATGTGCTACACAAAAAGGAGCTTCTATGGCAGTTAAGGCTAGCCGCTGATTTTCCACCAGGACTAAATGAGCACATTGCTATAATGCCCATTCTTAAGGAAAAGGCAGATTTAGTCTAACAACATTAATATATATTGTAGGAATTTTTAAAGTATAACTAATTATAAAGTGATATATTTTTCATGTAATGAGTTTATTATGCAATTGACTGTTGTATACTATACTGTTTGTGGTCATTGGGGCTTTTGAGTTTAATGTTTCAATTTTAACTGTGTAAAAAACATACTTCAGTTTTTGTTATTTATATATTCATGAGCAGTGATTTTTCACTGTCAGAATTGGTTGGATTAGAACCAATGACTAACTGGTATTGTGTATTTAAACTTGAATTTTGAATGATTCTATGTTCTGAAGAAGTCATACTTGTTGATGAAAGCGCTTAACATTGTTTTATTATTTTTATAATTCATTAAATAGTACTGTGGGCTCACAACTTTGGTGCTCTTTATTTCATTTAGTTCATTTAGTTTTATTTAGAGCACTATTTGCACTACTTATTTGGACTCAAAAGTAACCTTGTCCAGGTGGTTGACTTCTATCATCACATTTATCTATTAACTGAGAAATAAAGAATTACCTGTTAAACCAAAAGGTCACTCCACCAGAGCTTTAGCCACTTCTGTAGCCTTTCAGGCTAGGTTGCCCATGGAATCTATTTGTGCTGTGGCTACGTGGGCCAACCCGCATACTTTTATTTCGCACTATAAGTTGGATGTGGTTTCCAGAAACAGAGCAGATTTTGGTTCCACTGTTCTGAAGAGGTTTGTTCCGATGAGCCACCCAGGATTTTAGGTGCTAGGGACGCTGTCCCAACCAGCAAGAATGAAGGCGAGATAGACAACTTAACATAAAGAAGTTATGTACCTACCATAACGTTTCATGTTAGTTGTCTTCTTCTCGCCTTCTTTCTTGCGTCCCACCCTGCATCCCCCTATCCTTGTAGGCTGAGAAGAGTTCCTTATGGTTTTTCACTGGCTGAGTCTTCTCCGGCTATTCTTTTCTGTCTAGTAGCCTCTGGAGGGTTTTATATATTCCAGGATAGGATCCTGTCCTTATTATGTCTGCAGTTAGACTTACCTAACGAGATCTGGGTATCTAGCACCAGGCATCATGGGATATGGGGTGGCCTCGAGCCAATATGCAGCTCTCGAGCTTTTGAAGATGGCCGAGTCGGAGCCGAGGATCGGCTCCGAACCCAACCAGCAAGAAAAGGCGAGAAGAAGACAACTAACATGGAATGTTATGGTAGGTACATAACTTCTTTTTTCTTTATGCATTCACTCCCCTTCCTCTCATTCCAAAAGTCCATTTCTCAAAATTCAACAGAAAGCTCCCAAAAATCTTGTTGGCGACTCTATTTTGGCTGAGAAAGCATTGCTTCCCTCTTCTGCATTTAGCCAAGGGAAATCATCACAAGTTACCTCACAGGGTGGACATACTCGCACAAGACCAGGTTTCTCTCATCTATCCTCACCTTCCACTCTTCAGCTGACACTGTGGGTGATACGGTTTTGATTTCACATGGACACTTTTTTTTCTGAGGACATGCTTAGGGTCCTGTATTAGGTCAGAAAACCCAATACTAGGAAATCCTACTTATCCAAATGGAAGAGGTTTCCTGTTTGGTGTCTCTCTCTTAACCTGAATCCACTGACTGTGGATGTTTCTTTGGTTCTTTCTTATTTGTATGAATTGCTCAATGCTGGTTTGGGCTATTTTCCTGTTAAGGCTCACTTATTAGCCACCTCTGCTTGTCTGCCTTTGTCCGCACCTTTAGCTTTTAGATTTGAATCTAAACAGTTCTGTAAAAGCATCCTTCATATTAGGCCTCTCATGAAGCCTATTCCTTCTCCCTGGATCTTAATTTTGCTTTGGAGAAGTTAACCCAGTCTTCTTTTGTGCCTGCTGCTGCAGCTTCCTTGCAGCATTGCTCTTGGAAGACTGTTCTTTTGTTTGCCCTTACTTCTGCCAGATGGATGTCTGAGCTTCAAGCCGTTATGGCTTGTCCTCCTTTTTTGGTGTTTCATAAGGGACAGGCTGTCATTGCATACTAATCCTCCTTTGATACCCAAGGTAGTTAATGAGTTGTCACTTAATCAGTCTATTCATTTGCATACATTTCCCCCTGTGTGCAATTTGCCAGTGAGAGAGTGCTGCATACTTTGGATGTGCATAAACAACTCTGATTTTATTTGAATAAGGCCAAGTCTATTAGGAAATCTTATCAGTTGTTTGTTCCTTTTATCTTAGGTCAATAGGTTTAGCTGTATCCAAACAAACTATTTCTTCCTGGATCTCAAAAGGCTATTTATTTTTGCTTTACTTTTCATGGTAGGAGCCTTCCTTCTGTAAAGGTTCATTCTACTAGAGCTGTAGTTTATTCTGGTGCTTTTTTCAAGGGATTGAATACTAATACTATTCTTGAAGCAGCTACCTGGACCTCTGTGCATACTTTTACCAAGCACTAGAAGTTGGATGGAATCTCCAGAGCTAAGCTGGTTTTGCTGGGGCCATCCTTCCTGGCTTCCTAGAGGGCTCTGCTGGGTTTTCCTCCACCCATGTTTCTTCTTGAGCTTTGGAACTCTCCCAAAGGTTAAGAATACTACAACTAGTGAATGGAAGGGTATAGTAAGAATAGTACAACTAGTGAATGGAAGGGTATAGTACAGTTCTGTAAACTTTTACCATAATGGTAGATCTCCTCCCTTCACTGTTTCAGTATTCACTCCCTCCCTTCACGCCCCCAGTCTGTTGCCCTCCTGGATCTGCTGGCTACCTCTTAGTTTTCCTTGGACTGGCGTTCCTACTGGGGCTGTCAGTTCTGAGGATGGTGGGTTCGGATGTCACCTTTATGTGCTATGCTATGTAAAGAGCATGTGTGACCTTCAGCGTACTAAAGCAACAGTAGGCTTTTGTATACTGGATGGATTTTGGGCTTCACGAAGTGGGAAATTCCCAAGGTTGAAAATACTGCAACAGTGAAGGAAAGGTCATCTGCTGTTACGGTAAGATTTTACACAGCTGTATTTTCTAACAGTGGCTTCAACCCTCACTAGATCTTGCTTCTGCTGCTTCTCATCTTCCTACCAGACAGGGACAGTCAGAACCTTGCGTTTCTGAAAGCACATGCTACTTTAGCTCCCAATCATGCAAGCAGAAGCACATAGACTTCTTTCCTGAGTCTTACATGGAGGATACAGAAGTAGCTGAAGATCAGTGATCCCCCCCATCCTCTTTAGAAGACATCACCTTTGATGAAATCCTTGAGCTCATAAAATAGGAAGGGATCATCCGTTAAAGATCCCTCAATGGATGAAACTATATTTTTGAAAGTCTTTGGTTCCAGCTCAGCATCATCATGGTTTGTACCACCTGTTGATGTCTTACTGATCTCAAGGCACAGCAGACATGGAAGGACCCTGATGTGGTAGAGCTGACAACCAAAAAGCTGGATAGGATTTTAGCAGCCCTGAGGGATAGGAAGCATTGTAGCAAAGGTCCACCAATTGATGCTATGGTCATAGCAGCAGCCACCAAGAAGGGATCCAGCAGGATTTCGAGGCTCTGTGCAATAGGCGTCTGACCCCCCCCCCCCAAAGATCCTTCTCTAAGAATCGGAGGGCTAGTGGTTTTGCAAGTCAGAATTCTTATGACTAAGCTGGTGATAGACCTCCATGTGGTAGAGGTGGAGGAAATTCCAGTGGATGTCACCCAAAGCGGTAGTGGTGGAATGCATAACCAAGACTTCTATGGTCCTTTTACTGAGAAGCCTTATCAGCATCCCTGAAGGGTTGCACGATTGTTGCATTCTAGAGGCAGTCTAGGGGTGCTTATCCTTGCACCTTCAAGCCTGGCAAAACAAAAAAGATTTAGGGCTGCTGAAGCTAATTTACAGGGGCTATTCTGTTCCCTTTTCTCTTCCACCTATGAAAAAGGTCATTTCCGATTTTCCAACCTGTCAGTATGAAACAGCAACAGCAGCAGAAATTTCCAAGCTACTAGAAAGTCTCAGCCAACCAGTACCCCAAGACCAGTTAGAATCTGGAGTCTACTCAAGCTTTTTTTTAGTACCAAAGAAGGTAGGGGACTTCAGACCAATTTTAGATCTCAGTCACCTGAATCAGTTTATGAAACAGACAAAATTCCAGATGTTTACAGTTCAGTCCATATTGGCTGTACTGAGGAAAAATAATTGCATGTGTACAGTCGATCTCCAGGACACTTACTGTTATGTGAAGATAGAGAAGCCCTCCTGGAGATTCCTCAGTTTCTAGCTGGGACCTAATCACTACTAGGTCAGAGACCCGCCTTTTGTCTTGCCACAGGCACAAGGGTGCTTAGCAAGATAATGGCAGTTGTAGCGGTGCACTTGGTCTTCTACTAGAGATCAAAGTCTTCTCCTGCCTCCACAATTGGCTCCTAATTACTGCTTCTAGCATCTGCTGCTACATCACTTGTGACTTTCTGATCCAGTTGTTAATGGATTGAGGTGTAGTGTTAGTTGTTACCAACCCAACAGAGAGAATTCATTGAATGTCACCTCAGCACAGCTATACAAAGTTAGCCTTCCTCACCACAGAGTTACATCCTTACATTTAATGGCTGTGCATGTGATTCATCATTAGTCTTCTCCAGCATGGTTGATTCTGCATCTGCTAGGTTTAGTAGTCTCCACAATTCTAATGATTCCACTGGTCCACTACCATAATGGAGTGCTTCAATGGACTCTAGTAGTACAGTGGTCCTAGAACTTTCAGTCATTGCATGGAAAGATTAAATTCCAAAGATTTGCAGGCTACCCATTGCTTGGTGGATAACCGAAGGATGTCCTTTTCACACAGATCTGCCAACAGCAGAAGTAATCATGGGCACCTCCCTTTTAGGGTGGAGGAGGCATTTTGAAGGGAGGATGATCCAAGGCACATAGTCAACTTTAGAGAGCAATCTCCATATCACTGTCTTGGAGATGAGGGCAGTCCTCCTAGAGGTGCAGGCATTCCAGGATGTCCTCCACAAGAGTGAGATTTCCTACCTCAACATGTGCAGCAGTTACTTTGCCCTTATTCCTCCATAGGGTCAATCACCAAGGGTTGCTCTGGTCCACATTTGGCCCCCAGGCCTCCTTTATGCATTTCCGCCATTACCACTCATGAATGAATAGAATTAATCGATTCAGAAAGCCAGATAGTGCAAGGCCAAAGTAATCCTCATTGCTGCCTTCTGGCCCCAGCAAACATGGATGTTCTTCGTGTTTCACTGTTGCAGTCATTACATTTGGGTTATCTGTCTGCAGGTAGCCCTCAGCCGGCCTGCATATCAAAGTCTTGGATCCCTGCGTCGGATGCTGTCTCTTCTTCCATGACGTCAGGTCATCAGGGGTATAAAACATGCAAGCCAACGCCATTACATAGTCATTCTTGCCACGCGGTGCCCGAAGCAGAAGCAGATCACAAGTGCCAGTCGGCCGACTCCTGAAATTTTTGTTTTCGAGTTTCAAAACCGAAGTCTTCAAGAAAGCCAAGTACCCCATTGGGGATCCTTTTTCTTGCTCTAAACCGATGTTAGTAAAAGTTAACAATTGTATTACCTGTGGAAAGCAAATACCTTATAAAGATTTTCATTATTACTGCATTCCTTGCTTAGGCCAAGACCACAACTTTCCTCGCTGTCGGTTTTGTGCCTTATTCAACCCTCTAACTATTCGTCAGTTTATTTTTGCAGCAAATTATTTTGGTACTTGGTTTAACTATCCAGAAATGGCTTTGGTAAGCCATCCGACTACCGACATTCTGAAAAAATGAAGAGATAGACAGACTGCAATAGGTCCAAAGTTGTAGACGATGCTTCCGTTAAGCTAGTCGCCAGTTTGCCGTTACTCAGTGAGGTGCTTTCGCAGCCCCTGATACCCGCTACTTCAGATTTGCAGGCCTCTACTGAGACCCATTCGGAGTCCAGTATGCCACGAGATGCTTCTTCGACCATGGAACCTGCGGATGTCTCTACCTTGGATGGGTCTGGAGCCGCTATGCAGGCACCGGCTTCTGAGGGTGTATTCAGGCCTACTGACTTGCATTTCAAACTGACGCCATCTTCTTCAAGGCCTAAAACTCTACCCACGCCTAGAAAACCGATGTCACAGTCAGGCCCACATGCCTAAAAAACAAATGATAAGAATGGTTAAAGACCTTACTACTTTAATTAGGGGAAGCCAGCCTTCACCCTCTAAGAGTCCTAGAACTGATTTTCCTTCTGATCAGGATTCTGAAATTTCTGAGGGTTTTAATGCATGACATTTTGCCACCTCCTTATTCTTTTTGGCATGGTCCGATGGGTAGAATTCATCTTTTTCTTGTAAGTATTCGTTCGGGAATTTAAGGAGTTTCACTTATCTATGTATTGGTTGGCAGACGCTGGGGATAGGGTCGCTTTTTTCTTGCTTGTACTACGTTACCGAACTCATGAATAACTGTGTTTTGTGCTCCAAGATACCTCATAGGAATTACCATACCTTGTACCGCTTAGGGATTGGCACGACGCCTTTGGTATAAAAGAATAGATAAACAAAGGTTGGTTGTCCGGCCTTTGAAATTAGAATCCTAAAGGTTAGGCGGAACTTTAGAGGCTGCAGTTAGACATGCCTCGCGCTCCTGAATGTCTTTGGACTCTCCGCAAAGACACTTTAGCATGTTTTGGTTGGAAAGAGTCCTGGGAGGGCAGACGCCGGGAGAAAGGTTACTGGCTTAGAAGTGGCCTCTCAGGAGGTAGGCTTGTTCCGGATGACCTCCAGTCCCCTTCTTTTTCAGGGAGAAGGTGTGGAGGCCCAGGAGCCTCCTCAAGGGCCTGCTTGGGCTTCTCCTCCCAGCCTAGGGTGCCTAGGGTAGCCCTAGAGTTCTCTGGCTTCAGGTCCTCCCCCTTTGAGTTCTTAGATTCAGCCTTCTGCTCCCTAATAGAGGGCTGCAGAGATGCCCTAACTATTCTTTAAACAGAAGATGGTGCCTAGGGCGACCAGAGGTTCTGAAAAGTGCAGGCAGTGTTAGAGCAGTGTTCTCTGGCTGTGAGGTTGCCGAGCAGTGACTACTCCTTCTGTGGATATTTTGATTCTAAGAGAGGCTTATCCTCTCCTGGGGCATTCTGCTTTTTCAGAGACTCTTCCTTCATTCCTTGAGGCATTAAGGGGAATTAGTTTTTATTTCACTTCTTTCATTAGGAAAAGGCTTAGGGAAATTTTTTAGGTTCAGATTTCTCTGATTCAGGGAAAACAGTTAGTTCTTTTGTTCCTGTTGCAGAGTTTTAAAATCCTATTCCTTGAACCTCCACCCTGAGTAGAAGATCTAAATTATCATTTTAGGAGAACCCTGATATAGGTAGGGAATAACTGTAAGCTCAGGGCCCTAGGTATGTTAGAAGGCCTGTTTAAAGATAAGTGTCTCTTTAAGTAAAGAGGCTTCTGTTCTCCTGGATTCCCTGCCTCCCTGGTAAAATAGGGAGGCAACTTTGGATAGATGGGAATCCTGTTTTATATGATCTTTTAGCCATGACTTTGAACTTGAGGGAACCAGTTTGTATACTTTTCCAATAAAAATTGTCTTCTGTTTGAATTGCCAGTTTCAGATGGATGCTCTGAGGGAAGGTATTTAGTTCATTTTCACAATTGAGGTCTAATCTTGAGTACAGGGTTCTGGTATTGAGTGCAGCCCCTTGGTCTGTGCTGTTCCTCTTTCTGGGCAGGTTCTCAGGCATTCCCCTGCAATTGAGTTTGCAAGGATGAGTAGGCCTGATTTAGGTGCATGAGTGTGGAGTTTTCTTTTAGATGCTCCTTTACAATCTGATGTGTTGTTGCCGACAGAATGAAAGAAAGGATTAAGACTGTGGAAGTACAAGGCTAAGTCTATGCAGACTGTTAAAGTTTTTGCAGTCAGGTGCCTAGTTTAGTAGAAATCCTTCTATCTATGCAGACTGTTAATCCTTATGCAGGCCCAGCCTAGGGTTAGCAGGTGACAAGGTAAAGGTGGGGTAGCCCTTCTTATGTTCTGGGAGTTCTGCCTCCTCTGGTAGGGGCAGAGCCCAGGGTGAGGTCTGGCCTTCGCAGCCTTTTCACCTGCAGCCTCTTCTGCTGAGGGCACAGGTCAAATCTTGCAGAGCCTGGCACTAGGAGGACCTTTAGGCTGCAGCAGCTTTCTGCCAAAAGGCACCTTTGGGATCCCAGGCTGTGACCCTTTATCAGCACTACAGTTTTTTAATTTATTTCCATACCTTGGTATTGACATTCAAGCAACACCCTTTCAAACAGGTTACATAAAAGGCTCACAGAAAAAAAACAAATTTCTCTGTTAATTTCTCCCGTTCTCCATCTGTAGGGGAGGCCTAGGAAAAAAGGGGTGCCTATTTTATTCCCCATTCAAAGTACGGTTGGGTGCCAGAAAGGGGGGGTAGGATTCTACTTTACTCGTTCCTAGTACCGTGACATTTTATTGGGAGATTCCAACAGCAAAAATACAGCTTTTACCTCTGCTGACAAAAACTGGTTGGGATGGATGGATGCTAACTCAGCTTTTTTCCTCACCTGTGCAAACCAGACTGGATGGCAACAAGAGAGTATCAGGAGGCTTACCAGTTCTAACCTATCAGGTTGCATCTGCATTGCCCTGCCCTTTATGTGTCGCTCGCCCAGAGTTCACAAAGTTCTGCTTCAGTCTCCTTGGCTTTCAGGCTCATTCTCTAAATACAAATCTATCTTTACTTGGCTCATAGCTTCTTCAGGGCTAAGGAATACAAGGGAACTTCTAGCATTTAAGCGGTGATGATTCTGGGCTCAAGATGCCTGGGGTATTCTGTGAAAAGTCCCTCTCATAGCACCTCTATGAGACTGTGCTTTATACTTGGTGGCAAAAGCACAGCATCCCAGATGGCCTTTTTAACCCCTGACAAACAGAAGAATCTTCTTCTTTCCACCTCAAATCTTCTCTTCAGTCCCAGCTGACTGCAAGGACAGTCCTCTTTTCCTTAGGTTCACATGTCTGCTACTTGTCTGTAGCCCTCCAAATCTGCCACTGTCTAGCTTATCTCAAAAATGGCCCTTCAAAAATGCATGGAAGCAGCACTGCCACTCTCATTCCTTCCCAATGCAACCAAGGATTTGAGGGTGGATGAATGAATGTGGGAGGCTCCCATGGAAAAGGAAATGCCAGTGGTCTCTGACCAAACACCCATATAGCCAGAGATTAACTCGACATATTTTGGGAGCTCTTCTGAATGAGCTCATCTGAATGGAAAGCTCAGCCTCCTACAGTGAAACATTTGCTGTTGACAGTGCTCAATCATTCATAAGCTACATCATGAGCAGTATTTTGAAGAACCAGTTTGTCTTAATGGCTCTTCACAGTTTCTTTTTATCAACAAGAACAAGATTCTAACAGACAACATGGTACATCAGTCAAGTACATCAATTTTGTGGGCACATTGCAGGAGCTAATTCAGGCAAGCAATGTCATTGCAGCGATGCACAGCAGCTCTTAGCTAAAGGTTCAGGCAAGGAGCACAACTCCTTAGCAGATGTGTTAAGCAGGCAAATCATAATCCCCCAAGTGAATGATGGATCACGAGTGGAAACTGATCTTCGAGTTGAAATTGATCTAGAACCAAGACGCTCCTCTGTTAAACTTCTTCACTAAACCACCAGCTGCCAAAGTTTTGCACAAGTTACAAAAAGGTTTCATCACACAGCTTGGAAAGTGATGCTTCAGTTGGAAAAGTGAAAAATCTCATCCTTATGCCCCTAGCCTCTCCCAATCCTCCCAAAAAAGTAGATTGAGGACAAGACAAGCCAACTTTTATTAGCTCCAGATTGGGCTCCCTGGCCTGGCCACTGGTACCCATTACTGGAGGAATAAAAGGAGGAAGCCTGGGCAGGCCCCTACTCTTGTTCCACAACTTGACTCTCTTCAGGAATGTCATCTGGCATCCTCCAAAAGCTTCACTCCTCTAACTAACAGCTCTATATATTCTGTTTTGACCTCAGGCAGGTCTCCAAACCAACAAGTTTTGAATGTGATTATGGAAGCCAGAAGACCTAGCAGACCTAAAGAAGTGCAGAAAAACAGAGAATTTTAGAAGTGGAGTGAATTTTGGGAAATTGATGTTTCTCAATTGGCTCGATTTTGTGGCTCAAGAATAACTTACTGAGTTATTGGACTTGGGTTTGTCTTTTTATTGCACCATTAATTGCTGCTTTGAGTCCATTTCAGCTCACTATGATTTCACCATCACTTGTTCTTTCTCATCCTGTTTTCAAGCAATTTCTAGCTCCTACAAAGAATAGACCTCTCCCAATGTAGAGGACTACTCTGAGAGGTTGGGACTGTAGCTCTGACCTTTTGAGACTGCTGCTGAATTGAAATACTTGTCTGCTGAGACTGAATTACTGGCTGTTGATTCTGACTGCTGCCAGTGGCTGAATTTTGCTTTTGTTGGGCTGAATTGCAGGCCCTTATGGCAATTGAGCAAGGAGTATCATTTTTTTTGGATTTCCCCTCCTACTGCACTAAAGGGAGTGGTTTTCCTGGCTTTTAAAACCAAACTATTCATTTAACTACTTTTATTGCCTACTTTAAATGCTTTTTAAAAAAATTTTACACCTAAGAAGATTTACACTTTAGTTGTAATTTAAATTTAAGCCATTATTTTTTGGTTTTTTTTAGTGATTTCAGCAGTTTGTTTTTTTTTTTTTTGCTTTTGCAGCTCAGGCCTGCCTCTGTTGTGTGTCAACTATATACTATATCTGTGGAAATTGCATCTTTATCTATTGGGGATTGGGTGCATCATCAGATTTTCCAGCTGATTAGGCCTCATTCCACTAGGGCTACTGCTCATTCCACTAAGGCTCTAAGGGGTTACAACCATTGGCAAGGCTAGGTTGGAGGGCACTGCATTTTTTCTTCTACTACTACTTCTGTTTATTCCTCTCTCTCTCTCTCTAAATCCTAGGGCTGGTTTGCTATTTTTGCAGGTGCCGTTGACTGCTCCTGCTTCTTTAATATTTTTGACTGCTCCTCCTTTACCTCTGCTTTGGGATTCTACCCTTAGTCTGGACTGCTGCAATGTGAAGAACATAGAGAAGAACATAGTTTTGTACCTACCATAAAATGTTATGTAGATGTGCAAGATCCACTGCAGTCCAGATCTCCCTCTCTCCCCTCCTTGTTTTTTAGGGGTAGGGGTGGGGGTTGTACTTTTTGTAAATTAAATATATTATGTATTATATTTGGTACAGGTACAGGGGTGTTTTTGGTTTTTTTTTCTATCTTTTTTTCTCCTTCTTCTTCTGGGGGGGGCAAAAAAGAGACTGAGGATGCCGGGTCACGTCATGCTGGATTTGTATATTCCTGATGAATAGACATTTGCGCCGGCCTCGACAGCAAGTATATACTGGTATTCGGGGCCGACTGGGACAGCGGACTACCCAAGTGTGTTAGGACTGCAGCAATGTGGATCTTCGAACATCTACATTTATGGTAGGTACAAAACTGTACTTTTCTTCTGATTCCAAGGATTTGCCCTTATCTACCTATGAGGATTCTGATGCAGAGGACTCCATTCCCTCTGCTTCCCCTCCAGAAGATTTTTATTTTGGTGAAACCTTGCACACTCTTGGGGAACATTTCCGATGGGTAAGCCAGGATTACTCTGACTCCAAAAAGAGGCGTAGGGATTTCTTACTCCTGCCTCAACACAGGTGTTTAGCTATCCCTCCTGTCCTGGACATTGTAGATGATGCCTTCTTGGAATCTAGCTTGGCCCCAGACACTTAACCTCCAGCTCCCAGGAAATCTGACCGGTATTACAGAGTACCTGACTCTCACTAGTTCCTCTTAAAGAATCCTACTTCGGACCCAGAGACCATTTCCCAAGGACTTAAAGGCATTAAGGCTGCTACTGCCAAAACCCTACCCCCTCTGATAGAGATTCCAGGGCCTTGGACAGATGGGCTAAGAAGGTATACACTTCTGCTACTTTGGCCATTAGGGCCTTAAACTGCCAGTTTCATATGTTAAAATATCAGCAGCATATTATAGAACTACTTAAACAGAAAATGATGTTGATTCCTGAATGTGCTGAAAATAATTACAGGATTTAATGCATTCTGCTGAACAGGTTGGTAAACATACGTTGCAGTGTGGTTTTGACTCTTTAGAAACATCTTGCAGGGCTGCTGTCATTGGGTCTGTTCTTAGAAGGCATGCTTGGCTTAAGGAGCAAAATTTGCCAGATCATGTTAAAGCTAAATTACTGGATGCTCCCTTAAACCGAGACCGCCTGTTTGGCAACAGAGCAGAAGTCGTCCTTAAAAAGATGGAGGAAAAAGCTAAATCTATGCAAATTGTTAAAGATTTCCTGCAAGTACAGCCTCCTAGATTTAGTAGGCATTGGCCTTCTAAGAATTGGTCCTTTCCAGTCTCTTCCAGGACTTCAGTCCAAACCCAGGAACAGCAGACCACCTAGGCTACAGTCTCAAGGTATTCACAGGCCTAAGCAGTGGGGGGCTCCCACTTCCAAAGCTGGAAGTAGTAAGATACCCCCCTATGGAAAAATGTCACAATGACTTAACCTTAAACCTTCCATGCCCTGCTCAACTGCCTGCTCCCTTGGTGGGGGGGGGGATCGCCCTGCATGCAAAAAACTGAGAACTCATTACCCAGGACAAATGGGTTTTAAATATAATTTCCCAAGGATACAGATTCCACTTCCACACCTTACCAACCCCAAACAGTTGGCCAGAACTACCCCCAAATCAGTGGGCAGAGGCTCTACAGCAGGTTCTCTCTCTTCTAAGTATCAGGGCTATTCATCCTGTCCCAACAGAAGAAAAGGGACAAGGTTTTTACTCAAGACTTTTCCTGGTACCCAGAAAAGACCGCTCCTGGCATCCTATCCTGGACCTCTCTACTCTAAACACCTTTTTGGTAATCCCAAAATTCAAAATGCTAACACTTCAACAGCTGCTTCCTGTGCTAGGCAAAGATGCCTGGTTGGCAACCTTAGACTTAAAGGAAACTTACCTGCACATTCCAATAAGGGAAACTTGCAGGAAATACCTACACTTCAGAGCAGGCTCCATGCACTGTCAGTTCTCTGTCCTTCCCTTTGGCTCGTCTACTGCGCCCAGGGTATTCACAAAGTGCCTAGCTCTAGTCATTGCATTTTGCAAGCACAGAAATATTCACATGTACCCATACCTGGACAATTATCTATTTCAGGCAGAAAGCTAGGACATGCTACTAAATCATCTGGCATTTGTAAAGAAACTTCTAACCTCACTGGGGTACACCATAAACGAAAAGAAATCTCATCTAGTACCCTGCCAACAAATTGTATTCCTGGGAGCAAGCTTGAACACAACTTCCCAGATGGCTTATTTCACACCAGAGAAACAAGTTTATTTGACAGCCTACTTCAAACTACTGGCCACGAAGACCCAGCTATATGCAAGGAAAATCTGTCAAGCCCTGGGGTTCATGGCCTCTTGCATTCTACTAATTCCATATGCAAGACTGCATATAAGGAAACTACAAAGGTATCTAAAAAGCCTATGGTGTCAACATTCTCAGGACCTGGGATCAATGATTCCTATCATTCCTTGTATAAAGACAGATTTCCTGTGGTGGGCGGAGGCCTGCCGTCACAACAAGGGGCTGCCATTCACTCTACCCCCTGCAGCCCAAACCCTAACAGAGGCATCAGACTATGCGTGAGGGGGCTCACTTGGCAGAGCAGTGCATTCAGGGCAAATGGAACCCGAGTCATATGCACCTGCATATCAATCAAAAAGAAATGTTAGCTGTACAGAATTCCCTGACAGCCTTCAAGGACCACATTCTTCCAGGACAATTATTGGTAAAGGCAGACAACACCACTGTCATGTGGTACATAAACAAGCAGGGGGGAACCCACTCGTATCCTCTCTGCAGACTAGCCATGGCTCTGTGGAACACAGCCTTGAGCTACCAAGTGCACCTACAAGCTTAATTCCTGCCAGGGACTCTAAATTCACTGTCAGACAACCTAAGCAGAAATCTCATGGACCCACAGGAGTGGAAACTGGAACCAAAGATATTCAGCCTTTTGAGAAACAAATGGGGGAATCCAGAGATCGACCTGTTTGCCTCCCCTCAGAATGACCAATCGGACAAATTCTGCACAAGGACTTTCCACAATCAAGCTTGGAAAGTGGATGCCCTGTCCTTCACCTGGGAAAGCCTCTCAGTTTATGCCTTTCCCCCTCTGCCTCTCCTCTCAAAAGTTCTAAAGATAAAACAGGATAAACCAAGGACAATATTGAGTGCACCAGACTGGCCACGCCAGCACCGGTACCCCCTCTTGCGCATTATGTCACTGCTGGAACCGTGGCACCTGCCTCAAACCCCCTCCCTGCTGTCCCAGCAGTAGAGCCAGATTCTGCACCCTCAGCTTCAAACCCTGAACCTAGCAGCCTGGCTAATTCCTTGAGCTCTCCAGTAGCATCCCTCAGTAAGCAGGTGTTAGATGTCATTCTGGAGGCAAGGAGACCTAGTACTAGAAAATCCTATGCTGAAAAGTGGAAAAGATACTGTTCCTGGAGCCAGACTCAGGGGAGATGGGCACAACAGTGCCCAACTTACTGCATATTCTTCAGTACCTAACAGAGATGCTCCACAAGGGCCTTTCCTTCTCGTCAATTAAAATTCATGCCTCTCATAGGTTCATATGTTCATAGGTTCATACTAGGCTATCTGCCCGAGGGCATTTACAAGCCTAGCCCATAGTTTTGTGGCTTACGCCACCCCTTTAGTATGGGGAACTATACCCATTATTTTACTGTGCCTATGTTGAGCAGTGACACTGAGGTAATCATCTCCCATCCATTGGTCAAGATTTCTCTTGAACAAGGCCAGCGAGGTGCTCTGCCTCACATATACCGGGATTTTATTCCACAGCATAGGGAGTCTTTGGGTGATGAATCTATCCCTCCAGCACGTCCTATTAATAGCCGTGTCGAGGTTTAAGTCTCCCCCTTGTGGCTCTGACGGATCTAGATTTTTGAGGTGAAGCATATTCATCAAATCTGGGTTTGACATGGCCTTGTATGTTAGGCAAAGGTCACCTCTGAGCATGTGTTTACTGAATAGAGCTGGAGTTCTTTCAGTCGGGCAGCATAGGACAGATGTTTGAGACCCTTTATCCTTTTGGTGAGGAACTTTGTGGCCTCTCCAGCTGCTGCAAGTGTCGGGTCAGATACATTCGAATGGGGCATTGTACTCAATCATTGGTCTGATGAGTGATGAGTATGGGAGACTATGACCTCCTTGATCTAGATGAGAATCCCTTCATGATAAGGTGGGCAATGTAGAAGGTCTTCCTAACTACTTTAGCTACATGGGTGTCGAATGACAGACTACTATCAACCTGGGTCCCCAGGTCCCTGATAACTTCTTCTGTGCTCAGTGGATTGCCACCTATTTGGTAGCTAGGGTAACCTTGTTTTAAGGGTATGACTATGCATTTTTGGCATTTAACTTTAGGCCATGGCTCTGGCACCAGTTATCCATTTCTGTGAGACCCTTCTGAAGGATATCTGTGTCAGATGTGTTAGTTTGCAGTCATCTGCAAACTTTGTCAGCCATAACCCTCCTGTGTTTGCTTGTACTTGGAAAAGTAGATGCCAAACAAGAGTGGGCCCAGGACTGAGCCCTGTGGTACACCACTTGTGACAGGCTTTGAGTCTGACATGGCGCCAGCAACTCTGACCCTGTGGGTTCTGTCACTCAGCCAGTTTGCAACCCATCTTGTGATGTATGGGTTAACATTTAAGCTGATGAGTTTTTCAATGATACCCGAGTGGGGTATTGTACAAGGCCTTCGCCAGATCGAGGTAGGCTGTATGGACTGCCTTTCCCTCATCAATGGCTTTGGTGACTGTTTCAAAAAGTCAACCAAGTTTAGAAGGCATGATCTGCCTTTGACAAAGCCAAACTGGGATGGATCCAAAGTCTGCAAATTCCCTATGTCTTTATTTATGAGGTCCATTATGATCCTCTCCATGGCTTTGCAGATAAGGCTTGTCAAGCTAATGGGCGTAATTTCAGGGTCGGTGGAGGCACCGCCTTTGTGAAGTGGGACCACAGTTGCAGTGCGCCACTCATCCAGAGGTAAGACTATGATTAAACAGCTGTCCTAGCTGTGGGTTTAATTCCTCGTTGAGTTTGTGGAGCACACAGCCGGGGACACCATCAGGTCCCATGGATGCTGTGTTTTTTGCTTTGGAGAGAGCAGTTCTCACTTGGGCGTTGGAGATGTTT
The DNA here is from genome assembly GCF_019279795.1 of Protopterus annectens. Classification (NCBI taxonomy): domain Eukaryota; kingdom Metazoa; phylum Chordata; order Ceratodontiformes; family Protopteridae; genus Protopterus; species Protopterus annectens. Next base: position 191,289,383 of record NC_056731.1, read on the forward strand.
GGGGGGCTGCAATCGCTTGGTATAGACATCTCTCCTTTTGGGGGGGAGGGGGGGCACATTATAATACTGAACCCACCCCTCTTCTCTCACCCCCTGCTAAAGCAATTCCTCATTGGAGCCAAAAATTTAAGACCACCCAGGAGAGCCCCTACTTCAGCCTGGGACCTTAACTTTGTATTGGAAAAGCTCACTCTACCTCCTTTTGAGCCAGCTGCAACTGCAGAGTTGAAATTCCTTTCTTGGAAAACCACCTTCCTTCTAGCCATCACTTCAAAAAGAAGAGTGTCTGAATTACAGACCCTCATGGCAGTGGAGCCCTTCATCATCTTCCATGCAGACAGGGTGTCCCTCAAGACCAATCCTTCCTTTATGCCCAAGGTGGTGTCTAGTGTGGCCCTAAATCAGTCCATTCATTTGCCTACTTTTTTCCCTAATCCACAGAACAAAGGAGAATGAGTACTGCATTCTTTGGACATACACAGACAATTTAGATTTTTAGTTGGACAGGACTAAGCCTCAGAAAATCTGAACAGCTGCTAGTTGGCTTTGCTGCAGGGGCAGAGTTTGAGGCCACTTCAAAGTGGATAGCCCATTGCATCCATTTCTGCTATAAGCACCATGGAAAACCTACCCCACAGAGGATAAGATCACATTCCACCAGGGCTGCATCTATCACTACAGCTTTCTCAGAGGTGTCCCTACCAGGGACATCCTAGAAGCTGCTACCTGGAGCTCTGTACATACCTTCATCAAGCATTACCACATGCCTATCTTTTCTAAGTCCAGAGCTGGTTTTGCCACTGCAGTCCTGCAGGGCTTAATAGCTGGTCCTAATGCTCTCTAACTTCCTCCTCCCTTCCTTAGCCTTGGAAATCAACCCAAATGTAATGACTGCAACAGTGAAACATGAAGAACATAGTACAGTTGTGTGCACTTACCATAAGTGTAGATGTTCGAGTGTATTCACTGTTGCAGTCCTGGTTACCCTCCCTCCAGCTCCCTGACTTCTCTTGGCTATACTTTTCTTCTTCTTTAGTGTATTTCAGCTTTCTGGTGTATTTGCTTTTTATTGGAGGTGTAACCTAACATATAATTGCTTCCCATTATGGGGGCACCTGACATCTGGGGCAAGAAAAACTGATGTAATGGCGTCAGCTGCATGTTTTATACCCCTGAGGACCTGACGTCATGGAAGAAGAGACAGCATCCGACGTAGGGATCCAAGACTTTGATATTCAGGCTGGCTGAGGGCTACCTGCAGACAGATAACCCAAATGTTAATGACTGCAACAGTGAATACACTTGAACATCTACATTTATGGTAAGTGTACACAACTGTACTTTCCCCTTCCTGTGGCGTCTACTAATGATCACCTTGGATGCTGGATCAGTGTTGAGATCTTCTGTCTCATCCGTTGGGCTTGCCTCCACCAGACTTGAGCACCATGAAGCTAAAAGCTTGGTTCCTCCAGTTCCGACTATAGCCAGAGATGTCAAGCTTCCCTAATATGGTTGTTTTGATTATAATTGATTACCAGAAACCTGCTACAAAAAGGTATTTTACAGCAAATGGAAAAGATTTTCTATATGGTCTGTGTCGATGGACTTGGACCTGTTTTCTGCACTCATTCCCATCCATATTAGAGTTCTTGTCTAAACCATTTTTTTTTTTTTTTTTTTTTTTTTTAACAAGTGCTGCAGTTATTCCACCATCAAAGTTCAAATGACAATAGTTTAAAATTTTCATATTGGCCACGATGACACTTCCATAGCTTCTTTGAAGAGCTTAAGAGCTTTTTGAGAGGGACCTTTCTGTTGCATTCTACCATTAGAGACCCAGTCCCCCTGGGAAATTACCATCATCTGCCAAGCTCTGACTCAACCCCCCCCCCTTTTGAACCTGCAGCCACAGTAGACATTATATACCTAACTTGGAAAATAATTTTCATTCAGACACATTACGGAAGTACAGGTCCTCTCATGCAAGTCTCCCAGTTTGGTTTTCCATAAGGATAGGGTTTCTCGCAGAACTAATGCATCTTTCCTTCCAAAGGTGGCATCCAATTCAAACTTGAGTCAGTCTATACATTTAGTAATATTTTTCTTCAGATTTTCAAAGAGGAATACAACTTGCCCTTGTTTAGATCTTCGTTGCCAACTCTGGTTCTGTCTTCATTGGACAAAATTCAGGAAATTTGATCGGCCATTTGTCTTCTCAAAAGCAAATCTTGGTAGGGCTGCTGCCAAAGTTACTCTCTCTCGCTGGTTGCCAGACTGCATTTCCGTTGTCTATAATGAGGGTTTGTCTTTACAGTCCTAGCCAAAGGCTCATTCAGCTAGGACACCTCAATGGCTTCTTCAGAGACTTCCCATGGATGACATTTGTACAGCAGCAACTTGGTCCACTGTCCATACTTTTGTGTCTCATTATAAATTTGATATAGTCCAGATCTTGCTATTCCTGGGTTCCACCATCCTCAGGAATATCCTTCCTTGATTCCACTCAGAAAGACAGCTTAGAAATCTGTCCTATATGTTGAATCAGACAAAAATAGACAACACTGGATACAAAAGTTATGTGTTTACCATAATGCTAGATCCATGTTGCCTCATTATTGCCCATTTCATCCTTCATCCCTCCTGCCCCAATACCAAATTGACACGCATGACTTTGAGATGACTGGGTGGTTGCTACTGTCCACCCTGTTTGTGAATGTGAAGAGCCCTGGCTGACTTGTTTGCCTCTCCCCTTCACTGTTCTTGGTTTCTGTATTTTAATGTATGGTCATAATTGGGTCTCATTTGTACTGTAAGGGGCGAATTCGATCTAAGGTACAAGAGTGGAGTTCAGGAAATTATGGGTAACAGAAGAGTCTTGGCCTGGAACCATGGAAGCTTTGAAATCAGTGCCAAGGTTGGATCTGACAACCCATAGGTTGAACCACAACATGGATCTACCGTTATGGTAAGTACATAACTTTAATTTCCCCCTCTTTCAGTGCAATCGCATGTCAAAATATTTTTGAAAAGGATGCTGCATAAGAAGTCTCCTAGGAAGCCAGTGACTATTCATGGGATCTTAATTCTGTGTTAGAAAAACTAACTCTTGCTTTGTTTTCCACCAGCTCATCAGGCTGACTTGATTTTTTTTTTTAAACATGGAAGACCGTTTTAACTCTTCTTGCAGTGGTCAGAGCAATTAGTGCCTGACTTGAAAGCTTTCATGGTGGCGGTCAGAGCAATTAATACCTGAGCTGAAAGCTTTCATGCTGGAGGTCAGAGCAGTTAGTACCGGAGTTGAACGCTCTCATGGGTGGGTCAACCTTATTTTGTTTCAACAAAGATGTTTTCATAGGTTCGTAGGTGTGTACTAGGCTAATGGCCCTGGAGCCTTTATAAGCCTAACCCATAGGATTACCATGCCACCCAACCTTATTTCCCAGTGCCTCTGTCGAGTAAAGCCACTGGAGTGATCCTTGGGGTGAATTTTCTATTTCCCATCCACTCAAGATTTCTCTTGAAGAGGGCCAGTGAGATGCTCTGCTTGACATGTATGGGAAGTCTATTCCGTAGCATGGGCAGTTTCTGGGTTATGAACCTGTCCCTCCAGAATTTAGATGTAGCATTTCTAAAAGATCTGGGTCAGACATGGCTTTGTAGGTCAAGCAGAGATTGCCTCTAAGTAGGCGATATGTGACAAAGAATAGTTGGAGTTTTTTGAGTCTGTCCATATAGGACAAATGTTTAAGGCCTAGGATCCTCTTTCTGAGGTACTTTTGCGGCCTCTCCAGTTGTGGCAGGTGTTTAGTGAGGTACATGCCAATTGGGGCTTTGTACTCAATGATTGGCCTAATGAGGGAAGAGTAGAGGGGAGACGATGACCTCTTTCTTCCTAGATGCAAAACCCTTAGTAATGAGAAGTGCCACACAGAAGGACTTTGGTCAAAGGAGAGGTTGCTGTCAACCTGTGTTCCCAGATCTCTTATAACGCCTTCTATTTTCAGTGGACTACCATCGATGTTTTAATTCATGGGAACTGTGTTTTCCCAAAGGGGATGACAACGCATTTTTTGGCATTGAGCTTAAGGCCATGGTTCTGACACAATTTGTTGGTCTCAGTGTGGCCTTTCTGTAGGATGTCAGCATCACTTGGGGAGTTAATAATAGCTCCCAACTTGCAATCATCTGCGAACTTTGTCAGCCAGGGTCCCTTCGTGTTGGCCTGGACAACAGAGAAGTAGATACCAAACAGGAGAGGACCCAGGACCGTCCACCCGTGACTGGTCGTCAGTTTGACTTGGAGTCAACTACTTTCCCACTATTGGTTCTATCTGTGAACCAGTTTGCAACCCACCTAGTGATATAGGGGTTGTTGCCTAGCTTAGTGAGTTTTTCTATTATTCCTGAGTGGGGAATGGTATCAAAGGCCTTGGCCAGATCAAGGTAGGCTTTATGAACCACCTTGCCTTCATCCACAGCTCTGGGAACTGACTCAAAGAAGTCAACCAAGTTGAGCAGGCATGATCTACCCTTCACAAAATCAAACTGTGTGGGATCCAGAGTTTGGAAATTCCCTATATCCTTGTTTATTAGGTCCATGACGATGCATCCATAGCTTTGCAAGTCAGACTCATCAGGCTAATTGGGAGGTAGTTCCCAGGGTCTCTAGTCACTCCTACTTTGTGGAGATGGATGACTGGAACAGTGCGCCATTCGGTAGGGACAAAGCCTGAGGTGAGGCTGTGATTGAACAGGACACACAGATGAGGTGCCAGTTCACTCTGTAGTTTATGTAGAACACAGCCAGGGATATTGTCAGGTCCCATATAAGCTGTATTTTTGGAGTTGGACAGTGCTGTTTTAACCTGTGCAGCAGTAATATTGGGTATCTGGCAATCTGCTGGTATTGTGACTGGTTCCTTGGGGATGGTAAAGTTGGCACTGAATCTGTCAGCCAGTATATTGGCAATATCTGTTGGCTCCATATAGGTGCATAGGTTGGTATTAGGCTATCGGCCCTAGGGCCTGTACAAGCCTAGCCATAACAATTCTCTGGCTATTTCTTCCCACAGTATTTACTTCCTTGGACCCCTGTATAGCAGGCGACTGATGTGATCCCCAGGGTGAATTTCCTATCTCCCATCCAATCATCAAGGTTCCTTTTGACGAGGGGCAAAGAGGCGCTTTGCTTGACATGTATTGGCAGTCTATTCCAGAGTCTGGGTAGTCTCTGGGTCAGGAGCCTATCCCTCCAGCATGTTTTGTTCATTGTGATGATGAGGCTTAGATCCCTGGAGTGTGTTTCTCTGAGGGATTGAGATTCCTTTAAGTGTAGCATGTCCAGCAGCTCTAGGTTTGAAACAGCCTTTTAAGTTAAGCAGAGATCGCCTCTGAGTAGACGATATGCGACAGAGTATAGGTGGAGTTTTTTTTAGACTGTCAACGTAGGGCATCTGCTTTAGGCGTGTGATTCTTTTAGTGAGGTATTTCTGCAGCCTTTCCAGTTGTCGCAGATGTCTGGAGAGGTACATAACAAATGGGGCGTTATATTCTGTAATGGGTATAATGAGGGATGAGTACAGTGGGACAATGACCTCCTTTTTTCTGGATGAAAAACCCTTAGTGATGAGGTGTACCACATAGAAGGATTTCCTGACTGTTGTGGCGATGTAGTTATCAAAGGTGATACCACTGTCCACCTGTGTCCCTATGTCTCTTATCACACATTCGGTGTTAAGTGTACTGCCACCTATGTGGTAATTCACGGATACATGTTTTTTCCCAAAGGGGATAGCTATACATTTCTTGGCATTGAACTTGAGCCCATGGCTCTGGCACAAAGCATCTGTTAGGCTCTTTTGTAGAATATCCACATCATTTGGGAATTCAGTAATGGCTCCCAGTTTGCAGTCATCTGCCAACTTTGTTAGCCAGAGTCCCTTAGTGTTGGCCTGTACTTCAGAGAAGTAGATGCCAAACAAGAGCAGTCCCAGGACTGAACCTTGAGGTACTCCACTTGTCTGGAGCTGGATTTGGAGTTGGCTACATTTACAGTGTGTGTTCTGTCAATAAGCCAGTTGGCGACCCATCGAGTGACGTACAGATTAATGCCCAGCTTAGTAAGTTTATCTATGATTCCAGAGTGGGGGATGGTGTCAAAGGCCTTGGCGAGGTCCATATAGGCTTTGGAGACTGATTCATCAGGAGACAAGATCGGCCCTTCACGAACCCAAACTGCTAGGGGTCCAGTGTTTGAACGTATGGGGCGATAGTTCCTGGGATCCAAGGTGGATCCTCAATTGCGGAGTGGGATAACTGTAGCTGTGCGCCGTTCAGTGGGCACGAAGCCTGAGGTGAGGCAATGATTAAACATGACACTTAGGTGAGGTGCCATTTCATTTTGTAGTTCATGTAGTACACAGCCTGGGATATTGTCTGGTCCCATGGGTGCTGTATTCTTAGCTTTGGAGAGTGTGTTTTTTACCTGTGTGGCCGTTATTACCGAAATTTGGCATTCTTTCGGTATGGAGATGGGCCCTTTAGGTGGTGAAGTTTGCACTGAATCAGTCTGCCAGGAAATTGGCAATATCCTTGGGATCAGTATATTTAATGCCATTTTGTTGTAGCTCAGAGCAGATCCGAGCTTTGCCATTTAGATTCTTGACATACTGTAGAATGCCTTGTGGTTGTCTGTGGAATCTTTGGCAATTTTATTTTCGTAACTAGCTTTGGAGGATTTTATGAGGGATCTCAGCTTCTTACTGAGGCTGGTAAGGAAGTTTTTTGCATCCTGGGATTTTTCTCTTTTCTGCAACAGTTTCTTCCATTTGTTGTAAAGTTTTTTTATGACAAGGGACCAGCAGATTGGCTTCCTTTTTTTTTTTTTTTTGGAGGAGAGCATCTTGGTTCTATTGGGGATGGCACAATTCATGCATGAGTGGATGTGCTCGTACAGTGCCTTGGTGTATGATTCAACAGTCAGACTTTCAGTTCCCATCTACATGGATGTCGTGAAGTTTGTCACTTCTGACTTGAGTAGCATGAAGTTGGCTTTGGAGACTTTCTTTACAGAGGTTTCCTTACTGGGGGGTGGGGGTGGGATGTGGATGTCAAGGGTGATTAGCTTATGGTCAGACCTGACCAACCAGGGGGTGACCATAGGTGTGGAGCATCGATTTCCCATGTAGGTAATGACCAGGTCTAAGATATTGGAGCCCTTGGTGGGACTAAGGATTAGTTGAGCCAAGGTGTTGGAATTTATGAATTCCAAGAACCGTTGGGCAAAGGTGTTGGTACACGAGTAGTTTTCCTAGTTAATGGCAGGGTAGTTGAAATCACCCAGTGTTAGGGTGTTTGGTTGTATCTTAATATTTTCCAGTATGTTTAGAAAGGTGTAGTGAGAATCCTGGGGCATGGTGGGGGATCTGTAGCAAGCTACTATTTGGATTGCAGTTTTACCTAGTGTTAATTGCACCTGGAGAATTTCAGACGCATTGTTTTGGGCAGCTAGCCTGGTGTGAAGATCCTTGGTGAATATGGATACTCCTCCACCTTTAGTGTTTTGGTCCTGGTTTGGTGGCTGAAAAGTGTTGTAAGAGTTGTAGCCTGGTATTGCAGGGGTGCTCTCTGTAGCCTTGAACCAGGTCTCAGTTACTGCACAGCTCAGAGCAAATCTGGGTATTGCCATGGAGATCCTTTACATAACTACAAAAGGCCTTGTAGTTGTCTTTACTATCTGCTGCAATTCTGTTTTCATAGCTAGCTTTAGAGGATTTGATGAGAGATCTCAACCTTTTGTTGAGGCTGTTAAGGGAGTTTTTCCAGTCTTTGGATTTCACCTTATTCCACATCAGTTTCCTCATTCAGTTTTAGAGTTTGTTTATGGCAGGGGACCACCAGATTGGCTTCCTTTTTTTGGAGGAGAGCGTCTTGGTTCTATTGGGTATGGCGAGATCCATGCATTTGTGTACGTGTTCGTACAGTGCATTGGTGTATGATTCAGCAGTCATGCAACTGATCTTCATTTGCATGGGTGCCATGAAGTTAGCCAACTCTGTTTTTAGGAGCCCAAAGTTAGCTTTGGAGAAGTTTTTCATGGTGGTTACCTTTGCAGGGGTGGTGGGAGAGATGTGGATTTCCAAGGTGATTTAGTTTGTGGTCTGATCTAACCAGGGAGGAGTTGACTATTGGTTTAGAGCAATGATCGCCCATGTTAGTAATGACCAGGTCAAGGATGCTGCTATCTCTAGTGGGAGGTAAGAATGAGCTGGTCCAGGGCATTGGAATTAATGAATTCCAGGAAACAGTGGGCAACCTTATTGGTACATGAGTAGTTCTCCCAGTTAATGGAGGGGTAGTTGAAGTCGCCCAGTATGAGAGTGTTAGTTTGAACCCGAATACTCTCCAGGGTGCTTAGGAATGTGGAGTGTGAGTCTTAGTACATGGTTAGGGACCTATAGCAGGCTATGGCCTGAATCTCTGTCTTACCCAATGTTAGCTGCACCTGAAGTATCTCAGATGCGTTATGGTGGGCTACCAGACTGGAGATATGCGCATCCTTTATGAATATGGAAACTCCACTGCCTTTGGAGCTTCTGTCCAAGTTTTTGTCGAAAGGTGTGGAATGAGGTATGGCCTGGTTGTGCAGGGGTGCATTCTGCTTCCTTGAACCAGGTCTCTGTTATGGCACAAATGTCGATGTTCTCTATTTTAAGGAGTGCTTTGAGCGAGTGCATTTTGAGATTTAGACTTCTAGCACTGAGTGGCATGACCCTCAGATTGCATTTGTTTGTAGCTGTTATGGTGGTAATTTGGCCTTTGGAACACTGCCTAAAAAGACACTATAGGGGTGGCAAGAGCCTTGGCCAGTATCCGGAAGCCCAGGAGTGACAGATGCAGGCCATCTCTGGCAAAGCATCGAGGTCTGTCAATCATATCATCACAGGCAGACAGATACTGGATCCCCTTAGAATGACACCAGAAACATAGCCAGTTGTTGAAATCAGTCATTTTCTGCTTGTACTGTGGTATCATTCTGGGTGATGGTAGGATGCTGCTCAGGTCTAGGGTCATACCCGCCTGGGCTACATATTCCAAGAGCTCCTCCATGTCTCTTTTCATGTAGTCCAGGGAGGTACGTCTCACATCATTCACACCCTACATGTACAATGACAGAGTCATATTTGTACCTGTTGTTGATGGACCTGAGTGCATGCGTTATGTGGCGGATCCTGGCACCTGACAGGCAGCTGACTGTTACTTTCTCCTTATTCAACCAGTGAGTGGGACATCAGTTGCCTCACTATCGAGTCACCTATGACTAGTGTGTTGGGCATGCTGTTTTGCCTTAGCAGCTTTGGTTGAGTGGAACACCGTTTAGGAGAGTTGTGTGTGTCGTGATTAGTAGTCTGTTGTGGTGGTCGAGTGCATTTCTACCTTGGAGGTCTCTGCTGTTTGGGTAGATTTTTATTGAGAGCCTCCGTGAAGATGAGTGTGTGGTTTGTGTTTTTATTTGAAGGCAGTGCTGGTGTGTGTTCTGGAGGGCTCTGTGTTGTATGTGGTGGGGTGCAAGTGTTGACCTTCTCCTCTTGACCAGCTATTCCGGTCTTGGCTGGAGAGTGCTTGGCTTCCAGTTTGGATATATAAGTGCATCTCTCGCAAGTCTGAGTGTTGGGAGGTAAGAGGAGAGGGTTGTCAGTGTACATGAGGCATTTGCTTCATTGCCTCAGGATGCCCAAGTTCACCAGGTTGATAGATGAAAGCACAGGGAACTGACCTTTAGACATGCCTGGAGGAGTGGGCATTAATAAGTAGTACTGGAGCTGTTTCCTTGTAAAACGTTTAGTGCTGGTAGCACTTTTGTGTGGTACAATAATTGCTACAAGAAGTCTGGTAAAGTGCTAGACTAATCTAGTAAAAGTACAAGAGAGGAGAGAACTAGCAGATTTAAGGAAAGAAATTGAAGAGCAGACTTTGGCACCGTTCAGAAGTTTGCAAACAGTCCTGGATACAACAAATCTTTATCTCGACTAGATAAAGTGTGTAAGTAAACTTAAATGCAAAAGATTTTCGAATGATCGCTGCTGCAGCAGCTTTTCCCCTCTGTCCCCTTTACTTTTTTTTTGTTTTGTTTTTATGTCAGGATATGGACCATTTATTCTCTTAGCATTGTCCTGTCCGGGATTTAGCCTCTCTCCCTCTCTCTCTCTGTCTGTTGGCATGAAAGCTTTGAAGGGCTTGATGCCCAAACCTGACTTGTAGTTAGCTCAAACTGAGTAACTGTTTGAGAGAGTGGAAGGTGCCCTGAAAGTTTCTTTGGTAGCTGACTGGTTGTGTCCTGTACAGGATACAGCCCATGTAACTAATACTACTATAGCAGTGATCACTGAAACATCTACTGTTATGGTAAGTTTACTTACACAGCTGTACTTTTTCATGTGCCACATTGTAATGACAATTCACATCTTTCTGTTTAGGTTTCACCATTTGCAAGTACTGGATTTATTAATGGATTTACTTCTTCAAACTTTAAACCTGCTGCATCACCTTTGACTTCTCTCAGACAGTATTCTCCAAGAAGTAGGTAAGTTTGCCCAAAAGTTCTAAAGTCTGGATAAGTTCTTGATGAGTTGATGCATCTGTAATTCAGTGACATACTGATATTAAGGCACATTGTATTGCTCTTGTTGATGGCAATGGCATTTCTGAAAGCAGGTAGAAATCTGTTATTCATGTTGGTTTGTTAGTGCTCTAACTGCTGATGTATTAATAGTTTAGTGGATAACGTGAGTTAGTAATGTAATTACTTGTAAAGGTCTTCGTTCTACAGTAGTCTGCATTAGTAGTTCTCATCACTTTGGTTAAGAATGACTTTTTGCAGAAGTTATTAAAAGTCTTATGACTTAAGTAAAATAGCATGGTGATTGATGACATGGGGCGGGGTTGAGTAATTCAGTGGGACTTAATGTGACCTCACTAACGCATGCAAAAACTGCGTAATAGCATACAAATGAAAGTCATTCTGCTGTTAAAGAACTGTGTATGCATATTACAAAATCAAACATGGTGGAAAGATTCAGAAACAAAATTAGTGCAGAGCCGTGATGATAAGCTCATCTGAACACCTAGTATTTTTGCATGTACAGGTGCTAAAATGCTAAGAGTAGCACCTGCTTTTGGTGGGTCAGCATACATTAATGGCTGGCTTAGAAGCCTGTGCCTGAGGTGTTTGCTTCTGCCTTCTGTTTACTTAGTCTTTCAGCAGTTGACATTGTCACTTCCTTGACCAGAATATAGTTGATCCTCTATCATGTGGCTAGCAACATCGTGCAGGAGCTAGCAGACATGCTCCATCCTCAGATGGAGTCAAGCGGGATGTTTAGATTGCCTAGACCACTGAATATGAAAGTTTGAGTAGCATTAACCACTCTTGATGCAGGGAACTTTCAGCATCTTAATGGGACATTTTAGAAGTTACACAGGCACCAGTCTTGCAAGTCTGCAACAGATCCTTTACATGATGCTTTATTTATTTATCGTTATTTGCATTTGTTTACCGGGAAGGTCTAGTCAGTCAAGTTGAGCCCATTTTCAATGAAGGCCCAGGAAGAAAAGCTCCAAAAGGTTAAACAGCAATCATAATATGAACAACCACATGATATTAACAAAAAACAATACAGGAGTTTACAGTGCAATGTAATCACTAGATAAAGCTAAGCACACAAGAGATTTTTACATTTATGGTATACAGTGTTATTATAAACACTCGTCTAAGCTAGGCACACTGTATTATTTACATTTATGGTATTCATCTCACAAGAGGAGGGTGGGCTGCAGTTAAACTAGTACAGTTATAGTAAATACAATCATCATGCAATAATTCATGTAGTCAATATAGTTATACAGTGTTTGCAGTGGTAAGGTCTTACGAGTAGAATATTAATTTAGTGAAATGTGAAGTTTTTTTATGAGTAAATTGATAGACTTAGAAGGAAATACTATTGGTTAGTAAAGATGAGTTAGGCTATGTTGTTATAATAGGAAGAGTCAGGTTTTAGGGAGTGTTGATTTGGCACATGTGCAGAGCCAGAGAGAAAAAAGATGATGATTAAAGGAGTTTTTAAAGAGAACAGGATTACTGGTGGATGTTCTTCGTGTTTCACTGTTGCAGTCATCACACTTGGGTTAACTGCTTACAGGTAGCCCTCAGTCGGCCCGAATAGCAGAGACTTAGTATTTCTGTGTCTGTTGCTGTCGCTCCAGGACTGACCTCAGGTCGTTAGGGGTATAAAAACAGGCAGCTGACGCCAGTACCCAGTCTTTCTTGCAGAGGAGCTTGAAGCAGTTCACAAGTGCCGGTCGGCTGCTACCTGAGTTTTCGTTTACAAATTGAATCATCCTGAAGTCTTCTAAAGCTAAGTACTCCGTTGGGGATCCTTTTTTCTTGCTCTAACCAATGTCAGAAAAAGTTATTAATTGTCTTGCCTGCGGAAAGCAAATACTACACCAAGATTTTCATTCTTACTGCATCACCTGTCTAGGCCCAGACCACTACGTACCTCGCTGTCGGTTTTGTGCCTTGTTCAACGCCCGAACCATTAGTCATCAGGCCCTTATTGTCACTAAATACTTTCGTTCTTGATCTCTGTGTTCCGAAATGAATTCAGTAAGCCATCCAACTACCGCTATTACGAAAAAACGTAAGGATAAAGACAGACAGACTGTACAGGTTCAATGCTGATAACAGTTCCGTTAAGCTAGTCGCTAATTTGCAAGTACTCAGGTGCTTTCACAGCCCCTGATGCCCGCTTCAGTAGATTCACAGGCATCTACCGAGACCCATTTGGAGTCTGGTATACTGCGAGTTACTTCTTCGACTATGGAACCGGCGGATGTCTCTACCTTAGATGGTTCTGGAGCTGCTGAGCAGGCACCGGCTTCTGAGGAAGTTCTTCGCACTACCGATGTTCTATACAAACCATTTACTTCAGTTGTCTAAAACTACTGAGTTTCTAAGGCCAAGAGTATGCGCTACACCTAGAAAACTGACGATCAAAGCGCATGCAGCTCCCTTGCCACAAAATAAAATGCTTAGAATGGCAGAAGACCTTATTATGCTGATTAGGGGAAGTCAGCCTTCCCCTGCTGAGAGAGAGAGAGACCAGTCCCCAGCAGCTTCAACAGACCAAGAGTCCGATGACTCTGAGGGTTCTGATTATGAAGACATGCCGTTATCTGCATATGAGGATTCTGATGGAGAGGAATCCATTTCCTCTGCCTCTCTTCCAGAGGGTTTTTTTTTGGTGAAACCTTACATACTTTGAGAGCATTTCCACTGGAAATGCCAAGATTATCCTCAGTCCAAAAAGAGACTCAGAATTTCTAGACTTGCCACAACACAGGCCTTTAGCAATACCACCAGTCCTGGAAGTGGTTCATGTCTTTATGGAATCCAGTCTTACGCCTGATACTTGACCCCCTGCCCTTAGGAAACCAAACAGGTACTAGAGAGTACCTGACTGTCACAAATTTCTTTTCAAAAATCCTACTCCCAGGGGCCTAAGGGTATCAAGACAACTACAGCTAAAAATCCCACCCCTTCGGACAGGGATTCCAGAGCTTTGGACAGATGGGGTAAGAAAGTATATACCTCTGCAACTCTTGCCATTAGGGTTTTGAATTGTCAGTTTCACATGCTGAAGTAACAACAAAATATTATGGAACTTGTTAAGCAAAAAATAGCTACCTTTACAGACTGTGAAGAAAATAAAGAATTGCAAGAGCTTATGCATTCTGCAAGCCAAGTCAGCAAGCATACATTGCCGTGTGGCTTTGACGCCCTAGAAGCATCTTGCACAGTCACTGGTTCTGTACTGAGAAGGCATGCTTACCAGATCACGTCAAATCCAAGTTACTAGATGCTCCTTTGAACAAGGACAATCTGTTTGGCACCAAAGCAGAAGAGGTTCTTAAAAAGATGGAAGAAAAAGCTTAAGTCTATGCAGACAGTCAAAGAATTCCTATAAATATAGCCTCCTAGATTCAGTAGGCATTGTCCCTTGAAACATTGATCCCTTCCAGCCCCCTCAAGGCCATCTCAAACTAGACCCAGGGGAAACAGACCCCCCCAGATTACAGTGTCAGGGTATGCAGAGATCTAAGCAATGGGGTGCCTCCACCTCTAAAGCAGGGAGTGCTAAACCACCCCCTTTCGGAAAGAATTCCCATGACTGCTCAACTCCACTCTTCTCCTCTGCCCAACTGCTTGAGCTCCTTGGGGAAAACTTGCCCTTCATGCAAAAAACTGGATTCCCATCACCAAAGACCGATGGTTCCTCAACATTGTATCCCAGGGGTACAAATTTTACTTCCACTCCCTGCCAACCCTAAAAGGGTTTCCAGACCTCTCTCTAAACCAGTGGGCAGAGGCTCAAAACCAAGTCCAATCCTTGCTCTCTATAAGGGCAATTCAGCCTCTTCCTGTGGAACAGATAGATCAAGGGTTCTATGCCAGACTTTTCCTGGTACCCAGAAAAGAGGGCACTTGGCACCCAATCCTGGATCTTTCCATTCTCAACACCTTCCTGGTGGTACCCAAATTCAAAATGCTTACCCTGCAGTAGCTTCTACCTTTGCTAGCCAAGGATGCCTGGTTAGTCACCCTAGACTTAAAAGAAGCCTGTCTGCACATCCCTATAAGGCAGTCGTGCAGAAAATATCTACGCTTCAGGGCAGGATCTACGCATTATTAGTTCTCTGCACTTCCCTTTGGCTTATCCACTGCTCCCAGAGTATTCACAAAATGCCTGGCCCCAGCCATTGCTTACTGCAGACAGAGAAATATTCAAATTTACCCATACTTGGACGACTGCCTGATTCAGGCAGATAGTCAGGAATGCACCTGACATATGTAAAAAACTTTCTAACCTCCCTGGGGTACACCATCAACGAAAAGACATCAAAACTAGTCCCCAGTCAAAAGATTGTATTCCTGGGAGCAAGCTTGGACACAGCATCCCAGATGGCATTCCTCACTCCAGAAAAACAAGTCTATCTGACAGGTTATTTTACTCAAATGGCCACCAGAACCCAGCTATCCGCATGGAAAATCCTGCAGGCCCTAGGTTTCATGGCCTCGTGCATCCTACTAATTCCATATGCCAGACTGCATATGAGGAAACTTCACTGGTACTTAAAAAGTCTTTGGTGCCAACATTCTCAGGACCTGGGAACTGTCATTCCCATAATACCCTGTCTAAGGACAGAGTTCCTTTGGTGGGCAGCAGCATGCAACCTCAACAAGGGACTGTTCTTTACCCAACCCCATGCCACCCAGATCCATCAAGACTATGCCTGGGGGACACACATGGACGACAAGTGCATTCAGGGCCACTGGAGCCCAAATCAAATGCAAAAAGAAATGCTAGCTGTGCAGCACACTCTGACAGCTTTCAGATCCCTTCTAGGACACCTGCTAATATAAACAGACAACAACACAGTTATGTGGTACATCAACAAGCAGGGGGAACCCACTCTGCAGGCTAGCCATGGCCCTGTGGAACATGGCCTTGGACATGCAGGCCCATCTGCAAGCTCAATTCCTGCTAGGCAAACAAAACTCACTGTCAGACGATTTAAGCAGAAATCACCTACACCCACACAAGTGGCAACTAGAGCCCAGCACCTTCAACCTTCTGATTCAGAAATGGGGGACCCCAGAGGTGGATCCCTTTGCCTCCCCTACAATCACCAGCTCAGTAGATTCTACACCAGGACACCTCACAGCAGGGTCTGTAAAGTGGATGCCCTATCCTTCCAGTGGGTAAATCTCCCTTTCTGCCCCCCCCTTTCAAGAGTATTGCTTAAGATAAGACAGGACAGACCAAGGACAATTCTGATTGCCCTGGACTGGCCACGCAACACTGGTACCCACTCCTGCGAAGCTCGTCACCGGTGCCACCCTGGCACCTACACCAGAACCCAACCCTGCTTTCTCAGCAGGCGGGACAGATCTTGCATCCGCAACTGCAAGCCCTACATCTTGCAGCCTGGCTTATTCCTTGAATTCTCCCCTAGTAACCAGCCTAAGCAAGCAGGTGCTGGACATAATTCTTGAAGCCAGAAGACCCAGTACAAGGAAACCCCATGCTGATAAGTGGAAAAGGTATTGCTCCTGGATTCAGTCTGAAGGAGAGGACACAACCCTGCCCTCCTTGCCTCTAATCCTGGATTACTTAGCAGATCTTCTCCACTGAGGCCTATCCTTGTCCTCCATTAAGATCCATGCCTCTGCCGTTTCGGCTCATTACAACACTGAGCCATCTCTCTTCTCTCACCCTCTTATCAAACAGTTCCTGAGAGGGGCAAATAACTGAAGGCCTCCAAGGAGAGCACCCACCCCTGCTTGGGTCCTTAACTTTTATACTGGTAAAGCTCACCACTGCCCCCCTTTGAGCCTGCAGTGTCAGCAGAGTTAAATGTCCTCTCTCGGAAAACAGCCTTGCTTCTGGCTATCACTTCAGCTAGAAGAGTGTCTGAGCTACAAGCACTTATGGCTGTGGAATCCTTCCTTATTTTCCATGCGGACAGAGCTTCCCTCAGGACTAACCCATCCTTTTTTGCCTAAAGTGGTGTCCAGTGTGGCTCTCAATCAATCCATCCACTTGCCTACCTTCTTCCCTAATCCTGAAAATAAAGGGGAAAGGATCCTGCACTCATTGGACGTGCACAGACAGCTCAGATTCTACCTTGATAGGACTAAGCCCTTCAGAAAAATTGACCAATTACTAGTTGGCTTTGCAACAGGGGCAGAGGGCAAAGCCATTTCAAAGCAAACTGTTTCCAAATGGATAGCACATTGCATCCATTTCTGCTACAAGCACCATGGGAAACCAACTCCTCAGGGGCTCAGAACACATTCTACTATGGCAGCTTCTACCTCTACAGAATTCCTCAGGGGAGTCCCTACCAGGGACATCTGGAAGCTGCTACCTGGAGTTCTGTTCACACTACCACTTGCCTATCTTTTTCAAATCCAGGGCAGGTTTTGCAACAGTATTCCTGCAAGGCATTCTAGCCAGCCCTAAGTCTTCGTGGCTGCATCCACCCTTCTTCAGCTGTGGGAGTCTATCCAAGTGTGATGGCTGCAACAGTGAAACACGAAGAACATAGTACAGTTGTGTACACTTACCATAAATGTAGCTGTTCGAGTGTATTCACTGTTGCAGTCCTGGTTTCCCTCCCTCCATCCTCCTGGTTTTTCTCTCTGTCTCTCTCTCTCTAAACTCTCTATGCCTTTTACTACCCACCCCCTTTTTCAGGGGTATTGGTATTGATATTTACTTTTTACTGGTGGTGTTTTCCCCCACCATAACTTAGCTCCCTACTGGGGGGCTCTTGACATTGGGGCAAAAATAAACTGATGTAATGATGCCGGCAGCCTATTTTTATACCTCTGACAACCTGACGTCAGTCCTGCAGCGACAGCAACCGATACTGAAATACTAAGATGTTATTCGTGTTTCACTGTTGCAGTCGTTACATTTGGGTAATCCTGCTGGCAGGTTGCCCTCAGTCAGCCTGAATTCCAAAGTCCTGAGTCCTGGGTCCTGCGTCTGCTGCTATCGCCCCTTCCCTGATGTCAGGTCATCAGGGTATAAAAGATGCGGCTGACGCTATTTTCTTCAGTTTTTTTTGCCGCACGGTGCCCGAAGTAGAAGCAGTTCGCAAGTGCCTGTTGGCCGACTCCTGAGATTTTCATGTTCGAGTTTCAGATCTGAAGTCTTCATTAAAGCTAAATACCCCGTTGGGGAAACTTTTTTCTTGCTCCAGACCGAGGTCAGAAAAAGTTAATAATTGTATTTCCTGTGGAAAGCAAATACCTCATAAGGACTTTCATTCTTACTGTATTCCTTGCCTAGGCCCTGATCACAACGTTGTAGGTTGTCAGTTTTGTGCTAGATTTAACCAATGCACTATTAAGAGTCGATATGATTTTGCTTTAAACTATTTTGGACGCTTATTTAATTATTCAGAAATGTCATCGGATAGCCATCCGACTACCGGAGTTCACTAAAAACACAAAAGGAGAGAGATAGACAACCGAGGCCCAAAACCGACGACAAAACTTCTCCTAACCCAGTCACCGGTTTGCTGGTTCTCAGTGAGGCGCTTTTGCAGCCCCTGACACCCACTACTTTAGAGTCACGGGCCGCTACTTATTCCCACATGGAGTCGGCCATGCCACTGGAAACTCAAGGTATTGGAGCCTCGGACACCATTCTTTCAGATGGGTCCAGAGCCGCTGAGCAGGCACCGGCTTCTGAGGGTGTATTCAGACCTAAGCATCTTTACATTAAATCAACCTCAGCTTCAAAGGCAAAGACTAAAGCACCTTCTAAAGCAAAGAAACAAACTCCAGAGCCACGTGGACAGGCCTCTATGCCCAAAAAACAGATGCTCAAAATGTCCGAAGACCTAATTACCTTGATCAGGGGTTCCCATCCCCCTCCTCATAAGAGGCCTAGGCAAGAGACCGTCTATGAATCTTCAGGTCAGGTTTCTATTTCTTCTGATTCCTCTTCTGATCAGGAATATTTTCTTCCCCCCTATGAGAAATCTAATGCTGAAGAATGTATACCTTCAGCTTCTCCTCCAGAGGACTATTCATTTGGAGACACCTTGCATACCATGAGGGAGCATTTCCACTGGGAGAGCCAAGATTTTTCAGAATCTAAAAAGAGGCTCAGGGATTTCCTTTTACTACCTCAACACAGGCCACTAGCCATCCCACCTGTGTTAGATATTGTGTTTTCAGAGTCTGTTCTTACTCCTGACTCCTTACCTCTAGCTCCTGTTAAGCCTGACAGATATTACAGGGTTCCTGACTCTCATAAATTCCTTTTTAAAAACCCTGCTGCAGACCCAGAAACTATTTCACAGAGTCCCAAAGGAGTTAAGGCTTCCGCTGCAAAAAATCCTACCCCTCTGACACATCTGCTACCTTGGCTATAAGGGCCTTAAATTGCCAGTTTCATATGCTCAAATAGCAGTATATCATGACACTGCTTAAACAGAAAATGTTGATAAATTCTGAATGTGCAGAAAACAAAGAAATGCAGGATTTATTGCATGCAGCTGAACAAGTTGGAAAGCATACTTTGCAATGTGGTTTTAATTCTCTAGAGGCCTCCTGCAGGGCCGCTGTTACGGGTTCTGTCATTAGGAGGCATGCTTGGTTAAAGGAACAAAATCTGCCTGATCATGTCAAAGAAAAATTATTAGATGCTCCATTACAGCATGATACCCTGTTTGGTGTTAAGGCAGAAGAGGTGTTAAAGAAAATGGAGGACAAAGCTAAATCTATGCAAACGGTCAAGGAATTCTTACAGGTACAGCCTCCTAGGTTTAGCAGACACTGGCTTACAAAGAATTAGTCCTTTCCAGTGTCAGACAGACCTCAAAGGGGCAGATCCAGACGCCCTAGAGGCAGATCCCAGCCACAAGGTTTGTACAGATCTAAGCAATGGGGTGCTTCTACCTCCAAAAGCGGAGAGGACAAATCACAACCATACAGGAAACAGTCCCAATGACTTCCCCCTGCCTGTACCAAGCACTTATCTTCTGGCAGCACCCTTAGGAGGAAAACTAGCACTTTTCTCTCAAAATTGACACATTATTACCCAGGACAAATAGGTTCTAGACATAGTGTCACAAGGCTACAAGTTTCACTTACATACCCTGCCAAGGACAAACGGTTGGCCAGACCTGCCAAAAAATCAATGGGCAGAGGCTCAAAAACAAGTTGCCTCTCTCATGTACATGGGGGCTATTCAACAAGTGCCACAGCAAGAGCAGGGACAAGGATTTTACTCGACTGTTCCTGGTACCCAGAAAGGACAAAGCATGGAGACCAATTCTGGACCTATCTATTCTAAACACTTACCTGGATATACCCAAATTCAAGATGTTGACCTTGCAGCAGCTTCTGCCCATGCTGGGCAGCAAGGCTTGGCTCGTGACTTTAGACCTAAAAGAGGCATATCTGCATGTCCCTATCAGTCATGCAGAAGATACCTCAGATTCAAAGCTGGCTCAAAGCATTACCAATTATCTCCACTGCCCTTTGGCTTATCTACTGCGCCCAGGGTCTTCACAAAGTGCCTGGTACCAGTAATTGCTTTCTGCAGACAAAGAGGAATACAAATATATCCTTACTTGGACGATTGCCTCATTCAAGCAGAGAACAAGGACATTCTACTACAGCATCTGGCATTTGTGAAGAAACTTTTAACATGCCTAGGGTACACAGTCAACGAAAATAAATCAAAACTAGTACCCTCACAAGTACAACTGCCCAGTTGGCTTATCTCACGCCAGACAAACAAAGGCAACTGACTACCTATTTCAAGGAAATGGCAACAAAGACCCAGTTATCTGCAAGAAAAATTCTGCAGGCTTTGGGCTTCATGCATCCTGCATCCTACTAATTCCATATGCATGACTGCATATGAGGAAACTTCAATGGTACCTAAAAAGTGTCTGGATCCAACATTGCCACAGCCTGGAAACAATGATTTCTCTCATTCCCTGCCTGCAACAGGAGTTTCGATGGTGGGTAAAGGCTTGTCACCAAAACAAGGGACAGCCATTCTCAATACCCCCAGCCAGGCATAACCTTACGACGGATGCATCAGATTATGCTTGGGGTGCCCACATGGCAGGAAGAGGTATTCAGGGCATCTGGTCCGCAATCCAAATGCATCTGCATATCAATCAAAAGGAGATGCTAGCTGTTCAAAATGCCCTGATAGCCTTCAAGGACCTAATTCATCTGGGACAACTTCTGATAAAGACAGACAACACCACGGTCATGTGGTACATAAACAAGCAGGGGGGCACCCACTCTTACCCACTTTGCAGACTAGCCATGGCTTTATGGGACACAGCATTGACTTACCAAGTTCATCTGCAGGCACAATTCCTGCCAGGAAAGGAAAATACTCTGGCAGATGAACTAAGCAGAAACCTCATGGATCCCCGCAAGTGGCACCTGAATCCACAAGTCTTCAGCATAATAACAAAGAAATGGGGACGCCCGGACATAGATCTATTTGCCTCCCTTCACAACAATCAACTAAAAAGATTCTGCTCAAGGACTTATCACAGACAAGCATGGAAAGTGGACGCCTTATCTTTCAGCTGGAATAACCTATCAGTATATGCCTTTCCTCCACTGCCTCTTCTCCCCAAAGTGCTCCTAAAGGTCAGACAGGAGAAACCAAAAATGTTTCTGATTGCCCCAAACTGGCCACGCCAGCACTGATATCCAATCTTAAGGATCTTGTCTCATTGCCCAGCCTGGACCTTACCTCAAATACCCCATCTACTGTCCCAACAAAACAATCAGATTCTGCACAGCCAACTCAGGACCATAAACCTGGCAGCATGGCGGATAATGTAGCCATACAAAGCACACCTCTCAGTAAAGCTGTGATGGATGTCATTTTGGAAGCCAGAAGGCCTAGTACTAGAAAATCCTATGCTGGAAAATGGAAGAGATTTAGTGCTTGGAACCAAGCTCAAGGAACTGATACAACTGTCCCAAATATTCCTCAGATTTTGCAATACTTAACTGAGATGATGGACAAAGGCCTATCTTTCTCATTGTTTAAAATCCATGCCTGTGCCATTTCGGCTCATTACAATACAGAGCCACCACTCTTTTCTCATCCTTTATTAAGGCAGTACCTCAGAGGAGCCAAACATTTAAGGCCTCCAAGGAGAACACCAACACCTGCATGGGACCTCAATTATGTCTTGGAAAAACTCACCTTACCTCCTTTTCAACCAGCTACTACTGCAGATATAAAGTTTTTATCTTGGAAAACAGCTCTGTTCCTAGCAATAACTTCTGCAAGACGAGTGTCAGAGCTACAGGCTCTCATGGCTGTGAAATCCTTTATCATTTTTTATCCGGACAGGGTCTCTCTGAGGACAAACCCTACATTTATGCCTAAGGTAGTATTCAGTGTAGCCCTTATCCAAACTATTCATTTGCCAACTTTTTATCCAAATCCACAGAACAAGGGGGAGAAAATTCTGCATTCTTTGGATGTGCACAGACAACTTAGATTCTACTTGGATAAAACTAAAGTTTTCAGAAAGACGGAACAATTACTAGTGGCATATGCTGCAGGATCACAAGAAAAGGCTATCTCCAAGCAGACTATTTCAAAGTGGATAGGTCACTGCATTCGTTTCTGCTACTCTCAGCATGGCAAACTTGTGCCTAAAGCCATTAGGCCGCATTCAACCAGAGCTGCAGCCACTTCCGCAGCCTTTCTCAGGGGAATACCAGCTAAAGACATTTTAGAGGCTGCTACTTGGAGTTCAGTGCATACCTTTACAAAACATTACAATTTGAAACTTTACTCTAAATCCAGGGCAGGCTTTGCCACTGAAGTTCTGCAGGGCCTCATAGCCGCCCCTAATGCTATTTAGTTCCATCCTCCCATCCATAGCTTTGGGAATCTACCCAAATGTAATGACTGCAACAGTGAAACTCGAAGAACATAGTACAGTTGTGTACACTTACCATAAATGTAGATGTTCGAGTGTATTCACTGTTGCAGTCCAGGTTACCCACCTACCATCCCCCTTATTTTTGCTGGAACTTATCTTTCCTTCTCTGATCTATACAACCTATGTGGTGTATTTGTTTACAGATGAAGGTAAAGTTTATTTTGAGGCATGTATGTGTTACATATATTTAGCATACCCTTTTGGGGGCACCTGACATCTGGGGCAAGAAAAACTGAAGAAAATGGTGTCGCTGCATCTTTTATAACCCCGACAACCTGATGTCAGGGAAGGGGCGACAGCAACCGACGCAGAACCCAAGACTTTGGAATTCAGGCCAACTGAGGGCAACCTGCCAGCAGGATAACCTAAATGTAATGACTGCAACAGTGAATACACTCGAACATCTACGTTTATGGTAAATGTACACAACTGTACTTTAGCTGCTGTATCTAATTTCCATCTAGGAATCTATGTTTTGAATATTATGGCTCACCAATTGTCTAAGGCTTTTCTAAAAGGTTCTTTTCACATGAGGCCTCCATGAAGACACCTTATTCCCCCTGGAATTTGAATTTTATGTTATCTCGTATCATTCTTCCTCCTTTTGAGCCTGCATCATCTGGTGAACTAAAATTTCTGTCATGGAAACCTATCTTCTTAGTAGCCATCACTTCAGCCCGCAGTGTGTCAGAGCTCCAAGCTCTGTACATCAAGCCCCCTTATATGGTCTTCCATGCTGATAGAGTATCTCTCGGGGCAAATCCATCCTTTTTGCCTAAAGTATGTTCTGAGATTATCGTTAATCAAGTCATTGAGTTGCCCATTTTCTTCCCTAATTATACCATCAAATTGGAATATATGTTGCACAAGCACGATGTTTATAGACAACTTAGATTTTATTTGGACAGAAAAAAAGAATTTGGGAAATCAGATCAGCTTTTGTGTCTTTTTCTGAGGCCAGGAAAGGTAAACCAGTTGCCAAAACAACCCTAAGTGGCTGTCGGATTGCATCACTTACACATATTCTTGTCATAACATGCCCTTGTCTAGTAAAGTAAAGGCTCATTCAACCAGAGCAGTTTCTACCTCTTCAGCCTTTCAAGCCAAATTACTTTTGGACAACATCTGTGCAGCAGCCACATGGTCTAAACCTCACACTTTTATAACTCATTACAAAGTGGATAAGGCCTCCAGGGACACAGGGCTTCATTTGGTTCTACAGATGTTCTTCATGTTTCACTGTTGCAGTCATTACATTTGGGTAATCTGCTGGCAGGTTGCCCTCAGTCTGCCTGAATTCCAAAGTCTTGGGTCCTGCGTCGGTTGCTGTCTCCTCTTCCATGACGTTAGATCATCAGGGGTATAAAACAAGTAGCCAATGCCATTTTCTTTAGTCTTTCTTACCGCGTGGTGCGCGAAGCAGAAGCATTTCACAAGTGCCGGTCGGCCGACTCCTGAAATATTCGAGTTTGAGTTTCAGAACCGAAGTCTTCACTAAAGCTAAGTACCCTGTTGGGGAAACTCTTTTCTTGCTCCATACCGATGAAAAAGTTAATAATTGTATTACTTGCGGGAAGCAAATACCTCATAAGGATTTCCATTTATACTGTATTCCTTGCCTAGGCTCTGATCACAACTTGCCTGGCTGTCGGTTTTGTGCTAGATTTAACCAACACACTAATAAGCGTCAGTATATTTTTGTCTCAAAGTATTTTGGAAACAGATTTAACTACCCAGAAATGTCGGATAACAATCCGACTACCGGAGTACATAAAAAACGCAAAGAAAAGGACAGAGACAGACAGTCGAGGTCCAAAACCGATGACGAAGCTTCTCTTTAGCCAGTCGCCGGTTCGCCGGTACTCAGTGCGGCAGTTTCGCAGCCCGATACCTGCTACTTTCAAGTCGTAGGCCCCTACCGAGACCCATGTGGAGTCTGGCATGCCGAGAGATACTCAAAGTATTGGATCCACGGATGTATCTCCCTCGGATGGGTCCAGAGCCACTAAGCAGGCACTGGCTTCTGAGGGTGTATTCAGGCCTCAACATTTTTATATCAAACCGACGCAGCTGCAAAACCAAAGACAAAAGCAACTTCTAAAACTAAAAAAACTGACGCATGAGCCATGTGCACAGGCCGCTATGCCTAAAAAACAAATGATCAAAATGGCTGAAGACCTTATTACCTTGATCAGGGGTTCCCATCCCCCTCCTGATAAGAGGCCTAGGCAAGACACTGATTATTAATCTTCAGATCAGGTTTCTATTTCTTCTGATTCCTCTTCTGATCAGGAATTATCTGTACCTCCCTATGATGATTCTGATGCAGAGGTGTCTATACCGTCTGCATCACCTCCTGAGGATTATTCATTTGGAGAAACCTTGCATACTTTGAGGGAACATTTTCACTGGGAGAGAGTCAAGATTTCTCAGAATCAAAAAAGAGGCTCAGGGATTTCCTCCCTCTCCCTCAGCACAGGCCTTTAGCCAATACCCCGTTTTAGACATTGTGGATGATGTGTCTTCGGAGTCAAGCTTGACCCCTGACCTCTGGCTCCCAGCAAGCCTGACAGATATTGCAGGGTCCCTGACTCTCACAAATTTTTATTTAGAAACCTTGCTGCTGATCCTGAAACTATTTCACATGGTCCAAAGGGAGTTAAGGCCTCAACAGCAAAAAATCCTACCCCTTCTGACAGAGATTCAAGGGCACTGGATAGATGGGGAAAAAAGGTTTATACAACTGCAACCTTGGCAGTTAGGGCCTTAACATGCCATTTTCATATGCTCAAGTATCAACAACATGTTATGGGATTGCTGAAACAGAAAATGATGTTGATTTCTGAATGTGCAGAAAAAATTGCAGGAATTATTGCATGCAGCTGAACAGGTTGGAAAGCATACTTTGCAATGTGGTTTTGATTCCTTAGAGGCCTCCTGCAGGGCCGCATTTACTGGATCTGTAATTAGGAGGCATGCCTGGCTACAAGAGCAAAATTTGCCTGATCATGTTAAAGCTGAATTACTGGATGCACCTTTACAGCATGATACTCTGGTATTAAGGCAGAAGAGGTTTTAAAGAAAATGGAAGACTAAGCTAAGTCTATGCAAACTGTAAAAGACTTCTTACAAATGCAGCCACCAAGATTCAGTAGAGACTGGCCTACAAAAAATTGGTCCTTTCCTGTGTCTGACAGAGCTCAAAGGGGCAAATCCAGATGAACTAAGGGTTCCAGATACCAGGCACAAGATTCATACAGGTCAAAGCAATGGGGCGCTTCTACCTCCAAATCTGGAGGAGATAAAGCGCAAACCTACAGAAAACAGTCCCAATGACTTCCCTCTGCCTTCACCAAGCACTTACCTTTTGGCAACACCCTTAGGGGGAAAATTAGCACTTTTTGCTCAAAATTGGCAGTTAATAACCCAGGACAAGTGGGTGCTAAACATAGTATCACAGGGATACAGATTCCATTTCCATACTCTGCCAATGGCAAACAGTTGGCCAGATCTGTCAAAAAATCAGTGGGCAGAGGCACAGAAACAGGTTACGTCCCTTATTGATATGTGGGCCATTCAACCAGTACCAGAACAGGAAAAAGGACAAGGTTTTTACTCGACTATTCCTGGTACCCAGAAAGGACAAGGCCTGGCGGCCAATACTGGATTTATCGATTTTGAACACATACCTGGACATTCCAAAATTCATAATGCTGACCTTGCAGCAGCTTCTGCTCATGCTGGGCAAGAATACTTGGCTGGTGACATTAGACCTAAAAGAGGCATACCTGCATTTCCCAATAAGGCAATCGTGCAGAAAATACTTCAGATTCAAGGCTGGCTTAATGCATTACCAATTTTCTGCACTGCCCTTTGGCTTATCTACTGTGCCCAGGGTCTTTACAAAGTGCCTGGTACCAGTAATTGCTTTTTGCAGACAAAGAAGTATACAAATATATCCTTACTTGGACGACTGTCTCACTCGAGCAGAAAACAAGAACATTCTTCAACACCTGGCATTTGTGAAAAGGCTTCTAACATGCCTAAGGTACACAATAAACGAAAATAAATCACAACTGGTACCCTCTCAAAAGGTAACATTCCTGGGTGCAAGCTTGAATACAACTGCCCAGATGGCTTACCTCATGCCAGACAAACAAAGGCAACTGACTACTTACTTCAAACTGATGGCAACAAAAACCCAGTTATCTGCAAGACTAATTCTACAGGCTTTGGGCTTCATGGCATCCTGCATTCTACTGATTCCATATGCAAGACTGCATATGAGGAAACTTCAGTGATACCTAAAAGGTTTATGGAGTCAACATTGTCACAGTCTGGAAACAATGATTCCTTTCATTCCCTGCCTACAACAGGAATTTCTATGGTGGGCAAGGGCATGTCACCAAAACATGGGATGGGCCTTCACTCTACCCCCTGCCAGCCAAACCTTAACAGATGCATCAGATTATGCCTGGGGGGGCCCACATGGTGGGAAGATACATTCAGGGCATATGGACCCCAAAACAAATGCATCTACATATCAACCAGAAAGAGATGCTAGCTGTTCAGAATGCCCTGACAGCCTTCAAGGACTTACTTTATCCAGGACAACTACTGATAAAGACAGACAACTCCATGGTTATGTGGTATATAAACAAGCAGGGAGGAACGCACTCATACCCCCTTTGCTGATTAGCCATGGCACTGTGGAACACAGCTTTGACTTAGCAAATACATCTTCAAGCTCAATTCCTGCCAGGAAAACAAAATTCTCTGGCAGATGATTTAAGCAGAAACCTTATGGACCCTCACGAATGGAAACTAGATCCACAAGTCTTCAGCATAACAAAGAAATGGGGGAGCCCAGACATAGATCTATTTGCCTATCCTCAAAATTATCAGTTGAAAAGATTCTGCACAAGGACTTATCACAGACAAGTATGGAAAGTGGACGCCCTATCCTTCATTTGGAAAAACATGTCAGTTTACGCCTTTTCTCCTCTGCCTCTTCTTCCCAAGGACCTACTAAAAGTCAGACGAGAAACCAAAGATGATTCTAATTGCCTCGGACTGGCCCCGTCAGTACTGGTACCCAATCCTAAGGAACTTGTCTCAATACCCAGCTTGGACCTTACGTCAAAGACCTCAACTACTGTCCCAGCAAAACAATCAGATCCTGCGCAATCAACTCTAGACACTGAACCTGGCAGCATGGCTGATCATGTAGTTATACAAACAACACCTCTCAGTAAAGCTGTGATGGATGTAATTTTGGAAGCCAGAAGGCCTAGTACTAGAAAATCTTATGCTGATAAATAGAAGAGATTCTGTGCTTGGAATCGAGCACAAGGAACTGATACAGCAGAACCAAATATTCCTCAGATATTGCAATGCTTGACTGAGATGCTTGACAAAGGCCTATCTTTCTCATCAATTAAAATCCATGCCTCTGCCATTTCGGCTCATTACAATACAGAGCCACCAGTCTTTTCTCATCCTTTACTAAAGCAGTATCTTAGAGGAGCAAAAAATTTAAGGCCTCCTAGAAGATCACCAATACCTGCATGGGACCTCAGTTATGTGTTGGAAAAGCTAACCCTGCCTCCATTTGAACCAGCTGCTACTGCTGATATAAAGTTCTTATGAAAAACAGCTCTGCTGCTAGCAATTATTTCAGCAAGAAGAGTCTCAGAGCTACAGGCCCTCATGACTCTGGAGCCTTTTATCATATTTTACCCAGACAGGGTGTCTCTGAGGACAAATCCAACATTTATGCCTAAGGTGGTTTCCATTGTGGCTCTTAAACTAATTATCTGCCAAATTTTTATCCAAATCCGCAGAACAAGGGGGAGAGAATTCTGCATTCCTTGGACATACACAGACAGCTAAGATACTACTTGAGCAGGACTAAAGCTCTAAGAAAAACTGAGCAATTACTAGTGACATATGCTGCAAGATCAGAAAGAAAGACTATTTCAAAGCAGACTATTTCAAAGTGGATAAGCCACTGCATTAGTTTCTGCTACTTACGCCATGGCAAACCTGTGCCCAAGGGCATTGGGTCTCATTCCACCAGAGCTGCAGCTACCTCAGCAGCCTTTCTCAGAGGAGTACCAACCAAAGACATTCTAGAGGCTGCTACTTGGAGTTCTGTTCACACCTTTGCAAAGCATTATCATTTGCCTCTCTACTCAAGTCCAGGGCAGGCTTTGCCACTGCAGTACTGCAGGGCCTTATAGCCGCATCTAATGCTGTTTAGCTCCAGCCTCCCAACCATAGCTTTGGGATTCTACCCAAATGTAAGGACTGCAACAGTGAAACACAAAGAACATAGTACAGTTGTGTACACTTACCATAAATGTAGATGTTCGAGTGTATTCAGTGTTGCAGTCCAGGTTACCCGCCCGCCATCCCCCTTTCATTCTGGAGTTTATCTTTCCTTCTCTATCTTCTGCAACCTATGTGGTGTATTTGCTTGCAGATGAAGGTAAAGTTTATATTGATGCATGTATATATAGTTTTTATGTATATATATTTTTGCTACCTTTTTGGGGGCACCTGACATCTGGGACAAGAAAAACTAAAGAAAATGGCGTTGGGTGCTTGTTTTATACCCCTGATGACCTGACGTCATGGAAGAGGAGACAGCAACCGACGCAGGACCCAAGACATTGGAATTCAGGCCAACTGAGGGCAACCTTCCAGCAGATTACCCAAATGTAATGACTGCAGCAGTGAATACACTCTAACATCTACATTTATGGTAAGTGTACACAACTGTACTTTCTGAAGAGTGTACTTCCGTGAGCCACACAAGATTAGGGTGCTAGGGACGCTACCCATCAGTGAAGAATGAATGATGAGATTGAACAGCTTCACATAAAGAAGTTATGTACTCACCATAACGTTCCATGTGAGTTGTTCCATCTCGCTTTCATTCTCACGTCCCTCCCTCCCCTCCTGGCTGGCAGTTGAGCTGGAGGCTGTCTTCATCCTGGTTTTTTAATGTGTCTTCATTCCTAGGCAGAATAATTATTGTACTTCTATATGGTATGCAGCAAACAAGATCTGAGGTAATTCCAGCAGTGCATTGTAGGATAAGGGGTTGGGTCTCGAGCTACTGGAGAACTTTGAGCTTGCTAGTCGGCCGTGTCTCTGCTCCGAACCCATCAGTTAAGAATGAAGGCGAGATGGAACAACTCACATGAAACGTTATGGTGAGTACATAACTTCATTTTCTTTGCTGGTATATAGTTCTATCACCAGTAGATTGTATTCATTGGCTTCTCTTTGCTGTTTTTTTCCTCATTAGAGGTAGTTGTTTCCTCAGGCACGGCTTTTGCCATTACTTTATAGGCCTTGGTATCCCTGTAGTGGTTATTTGTTGTAGTTTTGTGTCTTCATAGCTCGTATAAATTAGAGAGCTATACACCAGTTTTAGTTAGAGGGCTTGTCCTGTTCAATAGTCTGTGTTTGAAAATCAGAGCTGTTTAAGTTAGAGGTTTTAATTTTCTTCCCTAGTCTTTCTTACTTGTATTGTTTTGGTAGCATTAGTCTTTAAATATTTTTGTGTTTGATATAGCCTGTAGGCTTCCTTTGTTTGTGTCAAAATGTCTAAAGAACTGAAAGAAAGCGAACGTAAGCCTTTGGGTTTCAAAAATCTCAGAAATGTTCGCAAAAGATGTCCATCACTGATGGACAATATTGTTTGTGTCTATTGTGTTGGTGTTATCCAACTCCAAGGGGACTGCACCTTCTGTCATTGTTTAGTGCCAGAGTTCTTCAGGAGAGAAGAAACAAGTTGATTCTTAAATGGCTTTTAAAACCTTCCCTTGAAGAGGCCATTCATAGCTCTTCCTCTTATTCATCTACTTCTAAAAAAGGAAAATCACACAAAAGACCATCTCCATCGGCTCATTCGGAACCGCCAGTCAAACTACCTAAAATTTCTAAGGCCACTACTTTTTCGGCTCCGCAGTCTTCGGAGCCGTCGGAAGTTCTTATGGCTGACAGGACTGGTTCTTCAGCTCCAAAGCCTTTGGAGCCACAAAATACCTCTGTTCAGAGCTGGTCCATTGAAATTTCGCCAGTTTCTCCGACCTTGAGATCACCTATCCTCCATAGGTCTCAGTCCCCTTCATTATCTTCCAAGTCTACAAGAGGCTTATCTGATGAGGACGTGGAATGGGTGGTGCTTAGACTCCTTAAGTCACCGTCACTGACTAAGTTGTTCTCGGCTCGTACCCATTTGGTTTCGGAGCCTACTGTGCCCACTATTGTTCCTCCTCCAAGCCAAGCTGGTCCTTCGGAGCCAGAGTGCTCAGTGCCACCTTCTGTGGATTTGTCGGTTCCAGAACTCCTGTTGGTCTCCACGGAGCTGACTTCTGCTCCAACTCTCTCAGTGCCGTCCGGTGAGTCTGGGAGCTGTGATTCCCTGGTCGGCCCTGAGGGGGATTCTAGGCCCCGATCTTCGGTGCCGAGCTTACCCATTGGAGCGTCGGCTTGGGTTAGTTAGGCTCCTACATCGGCCTCAGGTTCGATCTCATTGGCTCTGTTGCCTCCCTCTGTCTCCTTGGAGCCAGGGAGGTCTTCGGAACCGGCAGGATCCGCCTTTGAGCTGATGAGGAGTGTGTTGTCTTTCCATTCAGCACCAAAGAGGGTTACCAGTACTCTTCCCCCCAAGGCACCGGCTACTGCCTCAGCACCACCCATTCCTCAAGACAGCAGAGACCCAAAGCCTCAGGATCTCCCTTTGGGTGAACCCCTCTCATCGAGGCCTCCCCAGAATATCCTTCTGAGGAGCCACCTCAGACGAGAACCTGCAAGAGGAAACATGTTGACTCCCCAGATGAGTCCATTACTCCAGACACTGACCTTGATGAGTCGGAAGGGTCCCCAAAGTCATCCTCTGATGATATCTCATTCGCAGATATTCTGGAGATCCTTAAGCAAATAGGCAGCTGGCAGACCACTACCCCTTCTGATGAGGCGTCAGTGTGCCTGAAGGCTTTCGGATCTCAACCTTCAGCCTCCTGGATGTCCCTGCCTTTCGATGAACTAATGGATCTGGTTAGTCAAAAGGCGTGGGAGTCACCTGACGCTTTGTAACCGGTTCTTCGGAGACCAAACATATTTTTGTCAGCTCCTCTGGGCAAAGAATTCTTAACAAAGGGAGTACCTGTAGATGCTGTGGTGGTGGCAGCGTCCACAAAAAGGAAATGGCAGAGACTTCCTCATCTGTTCATCCTCTCAATAAAGATTCAAGAACGATGGACAGATATGGGAAGCATACCTTTTCTTCTGCGACTTTTTCTTTGTGATTGCTGAATTACGTATCCCATTTTACAAGGTTACAAAGAGATCTCCTGAAAGAGCTAGGAGATACTCTACAAGGTTCAGTAGCTGCAGAGGTGAATGAGAAGGTCTCCTCCCAGCTGTCCACCTTAAATTCCATTGTCAGAAGAGTGGAAAGATGTGGTTGAAAAGATCCCAGAGATTTTTCCAAGACGCATGGGGTGGTACCTTCCCCAGGGGCAGAGGGGGAGATAATAATGTTAGACGCCGCCCCAGAGGCAGAGGGTTCCGCATAACCAGGGTGACCATGATTCCTTTCACGGATGCCCTTATCAGCAATCCTGAAAGGAGGCCCAACTGCTGTACTCTGGAGGCAGTCGGGACGTTTATTGAAGCCTGGCGAAGTATCACAAATGACAAATGGGTACTAAACATGATATCCTGAGAATGCGCCATCCCCTTTTGCTTACCTGTCTCAAAGACCAAAACCCTCCAGAATGTTCCACCCAATCTAAGGGGACAAGCAACTGTGAAGTAATGTCTTTCGGCTTTTCCCGGTTAGGGGCGCCACAGTGGAATTCCTGTCCGCTAATGGTTGGCAGTAGATTTTTATGGTGCTGAGTTGCCAGCCCAATACCCAACCTTCAAAGAAGGCACTCCCATTCACGCATGCACCTACCTGCATGTCTTTAACATCACTCAACCGCGGGCAGGACATGCAGACTCCACACAGAAGGCGCTCCAGCTGAGAATCGAATGGGAGAACCTCTTGCTGTGAGGTGACAATGCTAACCGCTGCACCACCGCGGCCCTTCAGAAACAAGCAGCTATAGAGGTTCAAAAGTTGCTCCAAAAAAGGCATCCAAGAAGTCCCCACAGACCAAATAGGATTCGGAACTTACTCAAGATTCTTTTTAGTGCCAAAAAGAACAGGGGACTGGAGACCCATATTGGACCTAAACAAGTTAAACGAATCTGTCAAAAAGTCAAAGTTCCAAATGGTGACATTGCAGTCTATTCTTTCCTTTTTAGGGAAAGACAATTGGATGTGCTCGATAGACGTTCAAGATGCTTACTGCCACATAAAAATGGACAGGACATCAAGAAGCGCGGCTGGATGCAGCCGCTGGAGCCAGCCATTATCCGCTCAGAGCTCTGTCCTTTTGGTCACAGCCAGCCATATTGCCACCAAATGTATGGCAGTAGTCACTCACACCTTCTGTGTACGATTCTGTGTGTTGTGTGTGTGCGACTCGACTGGCTCCTGTCTGCCACCATCTACTCTATCAAGCCAGGGATCTAACATTAGAACATCTGCAATCATTTGGGCATTATGTACAGTAAATTTGCAAATCTGCCCTTGTTGCCCTCTCACTTTACATTAATAGGTGCAGATCTAGACACTTCATTTGATGATAGCATGTCTTCCAGCAGAAAGAATTTAGCTCTCTCAGAATCAAAATCTTCACTTCCTTCCCATGGATGAATTGAGATAAAAAAAATATTCTACTTATTAGGAACAATGGCCTCCATGATTACAGTAGTTTTCTCTTGCCGGAATGCACATGAGGATACCTCATTAGCTATGATTCTCCTAATGGTCTCTTCAAGAGCTTCCAATTTCTCATCTGATGAGGATAACAGAATCTTGCAAGAATGACTTGAGATGGTGGATGCACTCCACTCGTGTGACAATAGGCAGACCCTTTGTTCCACTTCAACCAATAGCTACAGTGACCATGGATGTTTCCCAGACAGGGTGGGGGGGATTATCTGGGAAGAACAGTCCACGGTACATGGCAAGATCACGAGGCTCAACTTGCATTTAAATGTTCTAGAGATGAGAGCAGTGCTTCTTGCTTTGCTTTGCAAGCACTAAAGGACTCTCTCACTCTAGGGACTGTTGTGATCCAATCAGACAATATGTCTGTGGTTTGGTACATAAACAAACAAGGAGGAACCAGATCCTATTCCCTGTCGCGAAGCCCTAAGAGTATGGCAATGGGCAGTTTCTTCCCAGCGTTTTCTAATCACAACACACATTCCAGGGGAAGTCCAACGTGATCCTACACAAATGCACTTTATAAGCACTTACACGAGTGCATGGATCATGCTATCCCTAATAGAACCAAGATGTTATCCTCCAAAAAAAGGAAGCCATCTGGTGGTCCTCTGCCATAAACAAACTCTACAACAGAAGAAAGAAACTGTTGCAAAAAAGAGTAAAATCCCATAACTGGAGGGAACTCACTGGTCAACCTCAGTAAGAAGCTGAGATCCCTCATAAAATCCTCCAAAGCTAGTTACGAAAACAAAATTGCCACTGACTCTAAAGACAACCACAAAGCATTCTATAGCTATGTCAAGAATCTAAATGGGAACACTGAGATCTGCTCTGAGTTACAGCACAATGGCACTAAATATACAGAACCAACTGATATTGCCAACATCCTAGCAGATAGGTTCAGTGCTAACTTTACCCCCCTCTCACCCCCTAGAGGGCCCGTCTCTATACCGGAAGAATGCAAAGTTCCTATAATCATGGCTGCCCAGGTAAAAAACACACTCTCCAAAGCCAAGAACACAGCATCCATGGGACCTGATAATATCCCAGGCTGCATTCTACATGAACTACAGAATGAACTGGCACCCTACCTAAGTACCATGTTCAGTCATAGCCTCACCTCAGGCTTTGTACCCACTGAATGGCACACCGCGACGGTTATCCCACTCCACAAAGGGGGCGCCAAGATGGACCCCGGGAACTTCTGCCCCATTAGCCTGACGAGCCTGGTCTGCAAGGCCATGGAACATATCATCGTGGAACTCATAAGCAAAGACATTGGTAATCTCCAGACTCTGGACCCTACCCAGTTTGTATTTGTAAACGGCAGAGCATGTCTCCTAAACCTGATTGACTTCTTTGAAGCAGTCACCAAAGCCATAGATGAGGGTAAAATGGTTCACACAGCTTATCTCGATCTCGCCAAGGCTTTCAAAACCACCCCCCACTCTGGAATTATAGATAAGCTCACTAAACTAGTTATAAATCCCTATGTCACAAGATGGGTTGCCAACTGGCTCATGGACAGAACCCACACTGTGAAAGTAGCGGATTCCAAATCCGACATCAGACCAGTGTCAAGTGGAGTACCACAGGGTTCAGTCCTCTGTCCTCTCCTGTTTGGTATCTACTTCTCTGAAGTGCAGGCCAACACAGGTCTTTGGCTAACAAAGTTTGCAGATGAATGCAAACAAGGAGCCATAATCGAAACTCCTAACGATGTAGACAAACTAGAAAAGGGCCTCACTGAGACAAATACCTGGTTTCAAAGCCATGGCCTGAAGCTCAATGCCAAAAAGTGTATTGTCATCCCCTTTGGTAAAAACTCTGTACCCATGAACTACCACATAGCTGGTAGTCTACTTAATGCCGAAAATGTGATGAGACCTTGGGACACAGGTGGACAGTAGTCTCTCCTTTGATAATCACATCGCCACAGTGGTCAGGAAATCCTTCTATGTGGCTCATCTCATCACAAAAGGATTCTCATCCAGAAAAAAAGAGGTCATTGTTCCCCTCTACTCATCACTCATTAGACCCATTATATAGAGTACAACGCCCCTTTTGGTATGTACCTCACAAGACATCTACAACAACTGGAAAGACCACAGAAATGCCTCACAAAGAGGATTAATGGCCTCAAACAGATGCCCTATGCAGACTGTCTCAAAAAACTACAGCTTTACTCCATCGCATATCGCCTACTCGGGGGCGATCTCTGCCTAACATACAAAGTTATGTCAAACCCTGAGCTGTTGGGCATGCTCCACTTAAAGAAATCCCAATCCCTCTGAGCTACACGCTGTAGGGACCTAAACCTTGTCACCACCATAAACAGAACATGCTGGAGGGATAGATTCCTGTCCCAGAGACTTCCCATACTTTGGAACAGACTACCTATCTATGTCAATCAGAGCTCCTTATTAGCACTCTTCAAGAAAAATCTTGATGATTGGATGTGAAATTCACCCCAGGGATCACTTCTGTGGCTCTGCTCGACAGGGGCACAGGAAAATAATTTTCTTGGGTGGCGAAAACCAGGGTACATTTTTTGGCTAGGCTTGTATGTGCCCTAGGGCCGATAGTCTAGTACCTACCTATGATAGCAGACAAGCTGAGCAGAGCAATTCTAATGCCTCACGAGTGATCTCTCAATCACAATGTAGTGGAAATGATTTTTCAAACATGGAGACAGCCTTGCTGCGATCTCTTTGCCACTCCCAAGAGGTGCTCTGGCTCACGATTGGCCCCCGGGACTTCTATATGCCTTTCCACCTTTTCCTTTCATACCCAGAAGTAATTCAGAAAGCTCAAAGCTTGGGAAGCAGGAAAATTGTCATTGCCCTTTACTGGCCTCGTGAAGTTTGGTTCCCCTTCCTGTGGCCCCATCTTCAGGAGAAGCCTTAGATCCTGGACCCCAGTACCTGATCTGCAGACTCATATGTCGGGGGAGCTTCATCCTTCTCTCCACACCCTAAAATTGACAGCTTTGCTGCTCCACTTCCCAATTTAGTCAGGCTTCACAGTATCACTCCTACTGTAAAACATATTTTAATGTCCTCCTATAAAGTTTCTACTAGAAAGCTTTATTCTAGCAAATGGAAGAGGTTTTTTCCCTGTGGGCTCAAGATAAGAACATTGATCTTTTCTCTGCACCTATTCACTCCATTTTGGAATTTCTGGCGGAACTGTTGCAACAAGGCTCA
The DNA here is from genome assembly GCF_019279795.1 of Protopterus annectens. Lineage (NCBI taxonomy): Eukaryota > Metazoa > Chordata > Ceratodontiformes > Protopteridae > Protopterus > Protopterus annectens. The sequence continues at coordinate 191,326,031 of NC_056731.1, forward strand.
GCTGCAGCTAACATCAAAGTTCAACTTGCTGCAATTTCAAATTTTCATATTGGCGGGTGGTACTTCAAACTTAATGTCACACAGGTTGTGTAGTGCCTTCTTAAAAGGGGCTTCCTTACTAAGACCTCCCTTCAAGGATCCCCTTTCTCCCTGGGATCTAAATTTTGTTTTGTCCCATCTCACTTTACCTCCCTTTGAGCCTTCATCATCTTCAGACCTTAAGTTCCTTTCATGGAAGATCTTATTTGTAGTGGCTATAACTACTGCTAGAAGGGTGTTAGAACTGCAGGCTCTTTCTGTTAAACCACCATATTTGATATTTCATAAGGATAGGGGTATCCTTATGCACTAACCCTTCCTTTTTACCAAAAGTTGCTTCTCCAAACAATATAAACCAATCCATAGAACTCCCAGTATTTTTTCCTCAACATAGCAACAAGGCAGAGTACAAATTTCACTAAATGGACGTGCACAGACTACTCAGATTCTATTTACATAAAACCAAAGACTTAAGAAAATCTGACCAATTATTTGTATCCTTTTCTGATGCAAAAAAAGGATAATCAGTTTCAAAAACCACTCTTTCTAATTGGCTTTCAAATTGTATTACCTTTATCTACAAATCTAATAACAAGGATCTACCTTTCAAAGTAAAGGCTCATTCCACTAGAGCATTGGCTACGTCATCTGCTTTCCAAGCCAGAATTCCTATAGATAATATTTGTGCAGCAGCTACGTGGTCTACTCCACATACTTTTATTACTCATTACAAAGTGGATTTGGCCTCCAGGGATAGGGCATTCTTTGGTTCCGCAGTGCTGAAAGGTATACTCCTGTGAGCCACCCAGGATAAATCTGCTAGGGACACTGTCTCATCATTGTGAGAATGAAGGCAAGGTAGGACAACATGACATAAAGAAGTTATGTACTCACCATAATGATGTTCTTTGTGTTTCACTGTTGCAGTCATTACATTTGGGTTAGCTTCCTGCAGGTAGTCCTCAGCCAGCCTGAATGCCAGAGTCTTGGAATTTCTGCGTCATATGCGGTCGCTTCTTCAATGACGTCAGGTTGTCAGGGGTATAAAATATACAGCCAATCTCTTTACACTAGTCTTTCTTGCCGTGCAGTGCCCGAAGAAAAAGCAGTTCGCAAGTGCTGGTCGTCCAACTTCTGAAATTTTCGTTTGCGAGTTTCAGACCTGAAGTCTTCTAAAAGATAAGTACCCTGTTGGGGATCCTTTTTTCTTGCTCTAACCGATGTCAGAGAAAAATTAACAGTTGTCTTGCCTGTGGAAAACAAATACCTCATAGAGATTTTCATTCTTACTGCGTCACCTGTTTAGGTCCAGACTACAACGTCCCTCGCTGTCTGTTTTGTGCCCACTGCCCGAACTATCCGTCGAGCAATTTTTATAGCTAAATACTTTCGCTGTCTATCTCCGTACTCCGAAATGGCGTCAGTAAGCCATCCAACTACCGTTTTTCCGAGAAAACGTAAGGATAAAGGCAGAGAGAGACCATATAGGTCCAAAACTGCCGACAACATTACCATTAAGCTAGTCGCCAGTCCGCCGGTACTCAGTGAGGCACTTTCGCAGCCCTTGATACCAGCTTCTACAGATTTGCAGGCCTCTACTGAGACCCATTCGGAGTCCAGTGTGCCATGAGATGCTTTTTTGACTATGGAACCTGCGGATGTCTCTACCTTGGATGGGTCCAGAGCCGTTGTGCAGGCACCGGCTTCTGAGGGTTTATTCAGGCCTACTGATTTTTGTATTAAACCAACTTCGTTTCAAGCCAAAAATACAGAATTTCTCAGGCCTAAAGTTCGCACTACGCCTAGGAAACAGATGACCAAAATGCATTCTCAGGCCCACAGGCCTCAAAAACAAATGATTAGAATGGCTGAAGACCTTATTACCTTAATTAGGGAAAGCCAGCCTTCCCCCTCAAAGAGACCTAGAACTGATTTTCCTTCTGATTCTTCTGATCAGGAATCTGATATCTCTGTTCCTTCTGACTACCAGGACACATACCCTTATCTACCTGTATGGATTCTGATGCAGAGGATTCCATTCCCTCTGCTTCCCCTCCAGAAGATTTTTCTATTGGTGAAACCGTGCATACCCTTAGGGGAGCATATCCGCTGAGAAAGCCAGGACTACTCTCAGTCCAAAAAGAGAGACACGGAATTTTTAAACCTGCCTCAGCACAGGCCTCTAGCTATCCCTCCTGTTCTGGAGATTGTAGATGATGTTTTCTTGGAATCCAGCCTTACCCCAGATACTTTGCCTCCACCTCCCAGGAAACCTGACCGGTACTATAGAGTACCTGACTCTCAAATTCCTTTTCAAGAATCCTACTGCATATCCAGAGACCATTTCCCAAGAACCAAAAAGCATTAAGGCTACTACTGCCAAGAATCCTACCCCTTCTAACAGGGATTCTAGGGCTTTAGACAGATGGGGTAAGAAGGTATACACCTCTGCTACTCTGGCCATTAGGACTTTAATGTGCCAGTTTCATATGTTATGGTATCAGTAGCATATTATGGGGCTAATTAAACAGAAAATGATTCCTGACTATGCAGAACACAAAGATTTACAAGAGTTAATGCATTCTGCTGACCAAGTTGGTAAACATACTTTGCAGTGTGGTTTTGATGCTTTAGAAGCATCTTGTAGGGCTGCTGTCAATGGGTCTGTTCTTAGAAGGCATGTTTGGCTTAAGGGACAAAACTTGCCAGATCATGTCAAAGCCAAATTACTGGATACACCCTTACACCAAGAGCGCCTATTTGGCAATAAAGCAGAAGTTGCTCTGAAAAGGATGGAGGAGAAAGCTAAATCTATGCAAACTGTTAAAGATTTCTTACAAGTACAGCCACCTACATTCAGTAGGCATTGGCCTTCAAAGAACTGATCCTTTCCAGTCCCTTCCAGGCCTTCTCAGTCCAAACCCAGGGGCAGCAGACCCCCAAGTCTTTATTCTTAGGTTGTGCACAGATCTAAGCAGTGGGGTGCTCCCACATCCAAAACCGGGAGTAGTAAGCCAACCCCCTATGGTAAACTTGCACAATGACTTATCCTTAACTCACCCAAGCCCTGCTTAAGTACTTGCACCTTTAGGAGGAAAACTCGCCCTGCATGCAAACAACTGGGAATACATTACTCAAGACAAATGGGTTTTAAACATTGTTTCCCTAGGATACAGATTCCACTTATACTCACTCCCAACCCTAGGTGGATGGCCAGACCTCCCCCCAAACCAGTTAGCAGAAGCTCAAAAACAAGTACTTTCTCTCTTCAGCATCAAGGCTATTCAACCTGTCCCAGCAGAACAAAGGGGACAAGGCTTTTATTCAAGACTGTCCCTGGTTCCCAGGAAAGAAAACTCCTGGCATCCTATCCTGGATTTATCTGTTCTCAACACCTTTCTGGTGGTTCCAAAATTCAAAATGCTATCTCTTCAACAGCTGCTTCTTGTGCTAGCCAAGGATGCCTGACTGGCAACCCTAGACTTAGAAGAAGCTTACCTGCACATCCCCATAAGGGAGTCTTGCAGGAAATACCTTTGCTTCAGGGCAGGCTCTATAAACTATCAGTTCTCTGCACTTCCCTTTGGCTTATCTACTGCACCCAGGGTATTAACAAAGTGCCTATCTCCAGCCATTGCTTTTTGCAGGCAGAGAAGTATTCGGATTTATCCATACTTGGACGATTGCCTGATTCAGACGGAAAGTCAGGACTTGCTACTACAGCACCTGGCATTTGTAAAGAGACTTCTAACCTCACTGGGGTACACCATCAATGCAAAGAAATCACACCTAGTACCCTGCCAACAGATTGTATTCCTGGGAGCAAGCTTGAACATAATTTCCCAGATGGCATTCCTCACTCCAGAGAAACAAATGTATTTGACAACTTACTTCAACTTACTGGCCACAAAAACCCAGCTTATCTGCAAGGAAAATACTGCAAGCCCTGGGGTTCATGGCCTCTTGCATTATGTAATTCCTTATGCAAGACTGCATATGAGGAAACTTCACTGGTATCTAAAAAGTCTATGGTGTCAACATTCTCAGGACCTAGAAACAATCATTCCTTGTCTAAGGGCAGAGTTCCTTTGGTGGGCAGAGGCCTGCAACCACAACAAGGGACTCTTTCACTCTACCCCCTGCTGCCCAAACCCTAAAAATAGACACATCAGACTATGCATTGGGGGCTCACATGGCAGGGCAGTGCATGTGGAACCCAAAGCAGATGCACCTGCATATCAGTCAAAAATAAATGTTAGCTGTACATAATGCTCTGACAGCCTTCAAAGGCCTTATTCTTCCAGGACAGCTATTGGTAAAGACAGACAACACCACAGTTATGTGGTACATAAACAAGCAGGGGGAACACATTCCTGCCCACTCTGCAGACTAGCTATGGCCCTGTGGAACACTGCCTTGAGCAACCAACTGCACCTACAAGCTCATTTCCTGCCAGGCAAACTAAATTCACTGGTAGATGACTTGAGCAGAAATCTCATGGACCCACATGAATAGAAACTGGAACCCAAAATATTCAAGCTTTTGGGGAACAGATGGGGGACACCAGGGGTGGACCTTTTTGCTTCCCCTCAGAAATGTCAGTTGAACAAATACTGCACCAGAACTTCCCACAGCCAATCTTGGAAGGTGGAAGTCCTGTCCTTTTTCTGGGAAAGCCTCTCAGTCTATACCTTTCCCCTTTTGCCTCTCCTCTCGAAGGTTATACTAAAGGTCAAACAGGACAAGCCAAGGACAATCCTGACTGCAGCAGACTTGTCACGCCAACACTGGTATCCTCTTTTGCGATTTCTGACAGTGCTACAACCATGGCACCTGCCTCAGACCCCTTCCCTGCTGTCCCAGCATGGGGGCCAAATTCTGCACATTGAGCTTCAGACCCAGAACCTTGCAGCCTGGCTAATCCCCCAAACTCATCTCTAGCAACCCTCAGTAAGCAGGTCCTTGATGTCATTCTTGAGACAAGGAGGCCTAATACTAGAAAATCCTATTCAGAAAAGTGGAAAATATACTGTTCCTGGAGCCAGTTTCAAGGGATGGACACAACTGTGCCCAGCTTACCTCATGTACTAGATTACTCAACTGAAATACTCCACAAGGGCCTATTCTTCTCTTCAATTAAGTTATGCCTCTCGGTGCCATCGGAGGTGTTAAGTCTGCTTGGAAGCCATTCATTTGGTCTTGCAATAAAAAAGGTTGCTGCAATTAACACCTCCGATGGCACCTAGAGGCAGAGGTACAGGGAGAGGGAGGGGGAGAGGCCAAGGTGGACAAGCTGCACATACTTTCCTGAACTATTTTTAATCTTACAGACAGAGATTTTTCATCTGTCCATATGCAGGTGCTTGAGAAAGGATTTTCTTTTATACCTGCTCAAAGAGCAAATGTTACAGATGTATTACTAGACTTACGCTTATTTTTAAGAAAGCTGAATTTAAAATTTTTGTTTTCTGAACAGAATAGCAGCCAGGAAGTTGATAATGATATTAGTGCCACTAGTAGTAGTATGGATTCCACAGGTTCATCCGCAAGTAATTTTAACAATAGTGTTCTTAGAAAAAGGAGTTTATATAACCCAGCATTGAATAACACCCTGCACACATTTCTGAGAGTTTGCGAACAAGATATTAGAAACTTGTTAAAACAACCTGCTGGCAATAAGTGGTTTAACCTTTCTATTTCAGAACAGCATGCCTTGTATGAATTAAGTCAAGATAAAATGCTCAGAATTATGAAGGCAGACAAGGGCACTGGAATTGTGCTAATGGATCAAAAGAAATATGATAAAATTGAAAGCATGCTTACAGACAATGAGTTCTACAAAACAGTGACAATGAAAGAAGTGAATGCACATTTTAAGAAAATAGATAGCATGCTTAAAGCTTTGGAACGTACACAGCAACTTTCCCTTGAGGAATTAGTATTTTTACAAACACATAACCCCAACTTAGGCAAAATGTTTGGGATTCCAAAAATACACAAGAATCAGAAAGACCCTCCTTTCAGGCTAATAATTTCTAACAAGCGCACGAAGACTGAAAATATTTCGGAATTTCTTGACAGTGTGTTCAACCCTTTAGTGCAGGCTACAGAATACTATATAAAGGATTCCTGGGATTTTCTTAACACACTGTATGAATCTAGACTGGATTTTACTAACTGCATGCTGGTTTCCCTTGACATAGTTGCTCTGTACACAAATATCCCACATCATGAAGGGCTGGAAGCTATCAGACTATTTCTTAACAAATATGCTGGCTTTACTAACAATCACATTGAAACATTAACAGCTCTTACCACGGCAGTTCTTACTAACAATTTCTTCTATTTCAACAACAAATGTTACAAGCAGGTTAAAGGAGTGGCTATGGGTTCGAAAATGGCCCCAGCCTTTGCAAATCTTGTACTAGGTACATGGGAACTGGAAACCCTTAAACTGTTACCTAACTTAGACAAAGTGCATCTCTATAAACGTTTCATTGACGATATTTTTTTTGTGTGGAGTGGACATTTAACAGAATTGAACACGTTTATTGAATCTTTATCTAACAGTATCCCATACTTAGACTTTGTGGTTTCTGGACAAGGTACACAGATTAACTTTCTGGACACCATCATTTCGTTGGATAGCAGCAATGGAACACTTTCCTCCAACATCTACAGAAAAGAAACTTATAGGAATAACTTCCTGGATTTTCATAGCCAGCATCCATTCTTTATGAAAAAGAATGTGCTTAGGGACCAGTTTATTAGGCTATCCAGACTGATTAGTGACAACTGTACTTTCAACACAGAAAGCATGTTTTTATCTAGGTTGTTTGCTGACAGAAATTACCCTAAGCAACTCATTTATGATGTTTTCTCTGAAGTTGCAGCACACAGACACAGTCAGCATAAACCTATCATGTTATATGGCTTCACTTCTAAAGCCAGTGCTGAGGTTCCACAAACTGATAGATTTTGCAGCTTCCCTGTGCCCATTAGCAGGGATATGCATTCTATCAAAGAAGTAATACATAGAAATTGGAATATTATTTCATCACAACAGAATCTTGTTCAAGCCATAGGGCATTCTCCTAATTTTGCATACAAAAGAACGAGGACACTCAAGATGTCCTTTGAAAGAAATGAACATTTTCAAACAGCAGCAGACCCACAGACTGTGACACAGAACCAGCAGCATGGCATGTTTCAGTGCAATGGTTGTGTAGTCTGCACGCATATTTATACAGGTACAGAATACACTTTCAGACACAGCAATACTAAAGTTGTGTTTAAAAGCTGTTTTGACTGCCACACTAAATTTGTAGTATATGCAAGTATTTGCAACACCTGTAATTCGTTTTATGTTGGTAAGACAATAAGAAAATTATCAGATCGCATTAAGGAGCATTTGGCTGCCATTAGGCAACAAGATGATAGCAATGCATTAGGCAGACACAGTCTTCACTGCCCCAACTTCTCTGGTTTTAAATTCTTTGTTTTGGAGCAAATACAGCAATTCTTTGGAGACTGTGAGACATTCTTAGAATTGAAAGAACTCCGCTGGCAATTACTGTTGAATGCTGATAACGGACTTGGTCTCAATGAAAATATTAATGTTAAGTGTGCATTACGGTGGTTATCATAATATTCTGATATTTGCATTACAAGCTATCTCATTGTTTTGTTTAATTCCTATGTTATTGCCCATTGCTTTATGCACACACATAGAATGGTGAGTTAGTCCTGCTAATTCTTTCATAGGGACACGCATAGCATGGGGATTGCTCTGATGTCCTTCAAGAATGCAACTGCAGTCATAACATATGGGTTGTCCTGCCTCAGGCAGCCCTCGGTCGGCCGGATTCCAAAGTCTGGGTCCGACGTCGGCTGATGTCGCTTTTCTCTCTGACGTCAGAGCGGCTGGAGTATATAAGCATCAGCCGACGCCATCTTCTTCAGTCTTGCCGCGCGGTGCCCGAAGCAGAAGCAGTTCGCAAGTGCCGGACGGTCAGCTCCTGTATTCTTCGAAACCGAAGTCATCAAAAAAGCTAAGTACCCCGTTGGGGACCTTTTCTTGCCTCAGCCGATGTCAGAAATTACTGAAAAAGTAAATAATTGTTTGTCTTGTGGTAAACAAATACCTCATAAGGATTTCCATTCTTACTGCCTCCCTTGCCTTGGCCCAGACCACGACGTCTCGGCCTGTGCCGCCTGTGCTCGCTTCAACAAGCGCACTCTCAGGCGCCGGGCGGAGTTCGCTGAAGACTTCGGCGAAAAATTTAATTATACAATGCCGTCGGAACAACCGACAATGCATACTCCTAAGAAACGAAAAGACCGGGACCGACATCCTCGGCCCGCGTCTTCCACCGACACCACGCCAAAACTTACCGCGAGTGCCCCGGTTCCCTCTGTGGCGGCTATTCCACCGCTTCGAACCGAAGACACCGTATTACCGATACCTCCGATACCGGAGGCCACTCCGCCAGTTATTGATTTTCCTCCGGATACTGAAACCGAGGAATTGCCCGAGACCATTGCTGTTGATAAGGTCACTCCTGCACGTGGAGCAGCTAGGCCTCCCATGTCCATGTCTATCAAGGCCTACACATGTGCTAAGGCAGCCAGGAAGACCAAGCATCTTACTGCTAAAACCTTACCTCAGCCCACTCCTGACACTCAAATCATGTCCTTGGCCACAGATTTAATTTCCCTGATCAGAGGTTCCCAGCCCCATCCTGAGAGAGGATCCCAGCCTCCTCCTGATAAGAGGCCCAGGGTTGAACCCACTGACCCTCTTTCTGAAGATTCAGAGGACTCTGTTCTATCCGAAAGCCAGGAAGAGCCCTTCCAGACCTATGAGGATTCAGATGCAGAGGACTCCATTCCCTCGGCCTCTCCTCCTGAGGATATCTCTTTTGGGGAAGTTCTGCATTCCATGAGGGAGCATTTTCAGTGGCAAGGCCAGGAATATTCAGATTCCAGAAAGCGCCTTCGAACTTTCCTTAAAAAACCACAGCACAGGCCCTTAGCTATTCCTCCTGTGCTTGATGTTTTGGATGATCTATACTCTGACTCCAGTGTTACCCCTGATACTCTTCCTCCTGCTCCTGTCAAGCCGGACAGATACTATAGGGTCCCAGAGACTCATTCTCATTTCTTTAGGGCCCATGCTGTTGATTTAGAAACTATTTCCCAGGGGCCTAAAGGGGTTTCAGCTACCACCTCCAAAAATCCTTTGCCTTCCGACAGGGAAGCAAGGTCCTTAGAGAGATGGGGGAAGAAGGTTTACACCTCCACTACTTTCTCTATGAGAGCTCTCAATTGTCTCTTTCACATGTTTCAATATCAGGATTTCCTGTTAGATGATTTACAGAAAAAAGTGGCCTCTCCTGAACCCTTAGGTAGGAAGTCTTTGCAGGAGGCTGTTCACAATTCTCAGCAGGTTAGCAATCACTTTCTACAGTGTGGATATGATGCATTGGAAGCTTCATGTAGGGCAGCTATGACAGGGGCGGTCATTTGCAGACATGCATGCTAAAAGAACAACCTTTACCAGATCATGTTAAGGCAAAACATCTTGATGCACCTTTGGAAAAGAACAAGCTCTTTGGTGCTAATGCTAAGGATGTGTTAAAGTCTGTCGAGGAAAAAGCCAAGTCAGTTCAGACAGTCAAAGATTTCCTCCAGGTTCAGCTGCCCAGATTCAGCAGGAACTGGCCTTCTAAAAACTGGTCCTTTCCTAATCCTGAAAGATTTCAAAGGGGCAAAAACAGGCGTACCCGAGGAAGAGGGCAATACAGAGGATCCTACAGGGGACGACAATGGCAACCAACAAACCAAAGAGGTGACTCGGGGGTTTCTCCTGCCCCTCAGGGACAATCTCAGTGACTTTCCTCTAGTTCCACTGACCAAGGAGCAAACAGAAGCTCCCTTGGGCAGAAAATTATCTTTGTTTTCAAGCAATTGGCACAAACTGACAAAAGACAAATGGATTTTGGACATTATAGACCACGGTTACAAATTCCATTTTCATACCTTGCCAAGAAAACAGGGCATGCCAAACCTTCCACAAAAATCAGAGGACAGAGGCTATCAAGCAAATTTCTCTGCTTGCTTAGATCAAAGCAATAGAAAAAGTTCCACTACAAGAACAAGGGCAGGGGTTCTATTCAAGACTGTTCCTTGTTCCAAGAAAAGAAACTCAATGGAGACCAATACTGGATTTGTCCGCTTTAAACACTTTTCTCATAGTACCAAAGTTCAAAATGCTGACTCTACAGCAACTCCTTCCCATGCTGGATAAGGGGTCTTGGCTGATTACTCTGGACCTCAAGGCGGAATACCTGCATGTCCCTATCAGACACAGTTGCAGAAGATACCTCAGATTTCTTGCAGGGCCAGAGCATTAT